>NC_061115.1:87738358-87972777 GCF_002878395.1 Capsicum annuum | reverse complement strand
TAATAACTTTTGTCTTATTAGAAGACAAAAGTTATTAATTCCTAGACTAATAATAGTCAAAAACCTATACAAAAGATTCCAATAATTTACGTAAAGCAAATTGTGAAAGTTTACATGTTGCTTTCACAATTTAATATCTTGTCTTCTATTATTACTCTGTTGATATCTTCTCTTTGTCGTATCTGCTGCTTTTCCATATCTCCATTTTTGCTTCTTATCTTGTATCTTCCAGCTGGCGTTCTTATCTTCTTGGTTGATTTTTCTTGTATTCTAGCTGAACTTCTAGGATATCATTATCTCCTCCATTACATTTTGAACATTTATGATCTGGATATTTATATCCAATTGTCTTCTAATATCTGGTTAATAATTTTTCTGAAATAAATCTTTCTCTGATAGCTCTGGCGATAGGTCCGTCTCTGGTTTGAGCAACGTCAGAATCCATTGCCTAATAGTTTCCATATCTGTTTCTCGTAATTCCTTTGAATTTGAATATATTAGTACATGATTTCTTGAATAATAACTCCATATGGGATTTTGGTTGCAGTATGTGTTTGCTAGCTCTTGCAAAATTATAAATAGTCCAATAATCCTCATATTCGCATAAAATTTTGGTATCTCAATTCTAGGTATTTCTGATTGTGGAATAATATCTTGTGGTATAATCATATCTCATATCATTCCTATCTTTACAACTTGTATGGGTTTTTTAACTTCATCATATAATATCTCTGCTGGTGCCGTGTAAATTTTTTATAAAAAATAGGGTACCTTTGGTTATTCTTTTAAAAATGCTAAATGCTTCATATATTTCCGGTATAGTGGATATCTCATTTCCGTCAGAGGTATATACAGTACTGAGTAGTCCATATCTCATAACAAGTTTTAACTAGACTTAGTTTGGTTTTAGGTAAAGTAATTAGCTTATTGTATCCGGTTAATCTTTGGGTTATATAGTTTGTATCTGGTTCTTGGATGTTTATAGCTCTGGGGTTAGTATTTAAAAAGGTTTGTACATTGTATATATTTTCTATATATGTTCAGGCTGTGTAGTTGTAGGTCTTTTTGTCTTGGTTTAAACTATCTCGGTATGTGGTAATTTGTGGGGGTATAAACATGGGACCTTTTGATGTATTTGGAATATATGGTTTATCAAATAGCTTGTTTAGGTTCATATTTATGTTTTTCCTAACTCCTTTGCTTGTACCTGCAGAAGTAGATTGATAAATATTATGGGTTTTATGGAGTGTCCCATCATCTCCTTCTCGCTCTGGGACTTTAATGTCTTCAGATCGACATAGCTCTGCGCACTGCTGAGTTATCTGATTTGTAGCTATAGACTTCAGTTTATCTTCATTAGTCTTTAGCTTTTCTATTTCATTACCCATACTCTCCACTTTCATTGAAAGCGTAGTTAGGGTTTTGAATATCTTTTCTAAAGCATCATCTTCTAGTATATCAGTCTGTGTAGCTTTGTCTTGATATGTAATCTGCAATAACATTTTTGTTAGTACTAATTACTTCAATTGTAAATGTAAAATTTAATATATTCAAGACTAGTCTCCGAATCACTTTTGTTGTAACTGAATTTTGTATTTTCTTTGTTAACCACCAACGTACCTGTGTATTATATGTTCGTACAATAAACTTGTTATATACAATATATGGCTCAGATGCTAATAAACATTTATATAATGAGCATAATTCTTTTCTGTTTATTTCCCGTTTAATTTCTGTTTCATTAAACGTACCTGAGTAGTATCTACAATGGTGTTCTAATTTTCTCCTTCATATCTATATTTAAGTACTCCTCCACAACTACATTCACTAGCATCTGCTTCTACTATATATATAAATTTTCTATTTCATCTGAAAATTGTAATTTTGGTAATTCTTTTACAATGTATTTTTATTTTCTGAACTTGTTTTTTATCTTTTTCGTTATAGTTATATTCTACATCCTTTTTTAATTTTTTCTGTAATGGTTTTAAGTTTTCTGCTAATTTTGGAAAATATTCTCTTACTTGGTTTACTAATCCTAAAAATGATTGTAACTTCTTATTTGTATCTAATTCTTCTTTTGAATTTATTATTTTTGTACTATATGTTGTTGCATTTTGACTCCACTTTTATCTATTTGTATTACCAAAACTTCTATCTGATTTTTCATAATTTCTGCTTTCTTTTCACTTAAACTTATTCCTGATTTTTCTATTATATATGTAAACTGTTCTAATAATTTTAAATGTTCTTCTTTACTTTTTGTATATAATAGTATATCATTTATGTATACTATAAAATTAGGTAGTTGTTTAAAATAATTATCCATAAAATGTTGATATCTACTTGGTGTATTTTTATATCCAAATGGTAGTACATTCCATTCATAAAATCCTTGTGGTATCGTAAATACAGTTAATTCCTTAGATTCTTCTTCTAACTTTAAATGGTAAAATCCTGACTTACAATCAAATTTACTAAAATAATTATATCCTTGTATTTGTCTTATTTTTAATATCTTATTTCGTATTGGGTAATTATAAGTCATTGTTTTTGCATTTAAATTTCTATAATCAATAACCATCCTACTTTTTCCTCTTTTTTGTTCACTATGTTTATTTACTATAAATGCTGGGCTATTATGTTTACTATTACTTTTTTGTATATATTGTTTTTCTAATAATTCTTCTATATTCATTTTAAATTCTTTTAAATCATCAAAATTATATGTTAATGGTTTCTGGGTTATTATGCTATTTTTATCTATTAATTCAATTTTTATAGTGGTTTTATGTTTTTCCCATTCTTTTAATGAATCTTCACTATATAATTGTTCTAATTTTTTCTTAATTATTTCTATCTTATTTATTGAAAATGTAGTTATTTCCTTTTTATTTATTGAAAATTCGACCAGTTCTATTGTATCTTCAGTATTTTTTATATTTTCTAATTTTTGTGTAATTTTTTCACTTTCGTTTATCCAATCAATTTTCTTTCTTATTTTATTAATAAATTTTTTTGTTCTTACTTTCTGTTTACATGGTGTTGTAAACCACCAATCTGTTCTAGTTATTATATGTGGGTATAATTTATCTAAAAACGGCATTCCTAAGAGTATATCTTTTGATGTTAGCTTATAATTATAGATTTCTTCTATTGTTAATATTTTGTCCCATACTTGTGTTTTTACATTCTTAGCTTTATAAGTAATTAAGCTTCCTTCGTTATTAAATCCTTTAACTATTATTGGTGTTTTTAGTTTATCCCATTTACTTTCTGTAAACAATTACATCTACATAAATTAGCTTCTGCTCCTGTATCTATCATAGGCGTATAATACCTACTATAATATCCTTCTACTACTATCTTTATTAATACATATTTTTTCATATCATGGTAGAGCTCTTCTTAGTAATAATCTTTCCCTATTATATGTTATAGATAATGGTGTATGTTCTATATTGTATGGTTTTACTTGTTCTAGCCATTTAATTCCTAATATTATGTCTTCTTTTTGCATTTCTTCCTTTATTTCAAATTCTATTTTCATTTTTCTAAATCCTAATATTATTTCTTTTTTCTGCTATATTTTTAGTGTTTATTAAGCTTCTTGGTAGATCTAGGCATATATTCTTGTTAGATTTTATTTCCTCATTTTTTACTAGATATTTTGTTATATAATTTTCTTCTTGTCCTGTATTTAAGAGTATTAAATATTCTTTTTTATTTATTGTTCCTGTTATGTAATATTAATTTAAATTAACTAGTGAACTTGTTTCATAACTTGTTCTTTTTGATGAATTTGATGATTCTGGTTTTTCATAAGCTATTCTTTTTGTTGTACTTATTCTATCATTTATTATTTCTAAATCTTCTTCTATGTCTATATTTCTGTAACTATAATCAGTATTATCAATTGTTTTTACGAATTGTTCAAAAGGACTTTCTATTTGTATTTTATTAATTTTATTTTTTCCCGTTATTTTATATTTTGTTGTTAATACATATAGATTTTTACATCTTGCTGTAAATATTTTACTTCCTGGGGTTAGTTCTATTCCTGATATTTTTCAATATAATACTAATGATTTATCTATATTTTTATCTGTTATTGCTACTAAATAATTTTCACTTATTATAAATTTAAATTTTTGGTATATTAGATTTCCTTTAATCGCAGTTATTATGCTTTTTTCTATAGGTCTTATAATCCTATCATCTACTAAATATAATTTTATTGGTATATCTATTCCTTCTCTAAAACATGCTTTTATTAATATCTCTCTACCTCCAAGGTGCACATATTTTATTGGGTCTCCTCTACTTTTTATATCGTTTATTTCTTTATTAATTAAGCTTTTTGTTACTAGTGGTATACTAGCTTTACCTTTTGCATATCTGCAGTCTATTACATGTTCCTTTTGACTTACTACGTAATATTCGTCCTTTTTCCTAGTAAATATATTTTTTATTGTTGGTATTTTAAATATTTTTTCTATGCTTAAGACTAACTCTTTTCCTTTTATTTCATCAAATACATTGTTATCAAATATTATTTTTTGATTTGTTCCTTCGTCATTTAAATATTCTTCTTTTGTTATTATTTTTATATCTTCTTCAGTCATTTGGTTTATTTGTATATCTTCTTCAGTCATTTAATTCGTCTAATTCACTATCTATTTCATTATCTGTTTCATTCTCTGAAATTTCATATATACTGTATTCACTTTCTAATTCATAATCTATATAATCTATCTGCATATATTCTGTATTTTCTATTTTTATTTCTGATATTTGTTTATTTTTTGGGTTTTTAGGTAATTTACAATATCTAGCTAAATGTCCTAATTTTCCACAATTATAACAAGTACATTCCTTTATAGATTTTTTTTCCTATGTGGTCTTTTATGTTTATAATTTTTTACATAATATCTTTTTCTTGGTTTCTTATACTTATATTTTGATTTTTTGTATTTCTTATATTTATTATGCCTTTTTATTTTCTTATAATATCTTTCTTCGTATCCAAATTGAGGTGTTATTTTATCTTTGCAACATGCCAAATTTTTTATTAATGTTTTTTCCATTTTTATTTCTTCTCTATATTTTTCACATAGGTTTCTATACCATTGTTGTAAAAATTTTATTCTTGCTCCTAGAGTATCTACTATTTTTGCTTCATCCCCACTTTTTATTATTTTTAAACTAAATGGTTGAGGTAATTTATTAAATTATAATTTTCTTATTTCTTTACTTTCTTCTGTATTATATGATCCTTTATAATAATATTCTTTAAATGCGCACGTATATTCATCTATGTAGCACATATTACATATTGCTAATTTTAATATTAAATTCTTATTTGTATCTTTCTCTTCATGTTCTTCTTCTTCTGTTGTTGTCATGCTACTAAATTCGTCTTTTATAGTTGTTTCATATTTTTTTTAATAATTCTACAGGTGTTAGTTTAGTTGTGATTGTTGATGATGTTCCTTCTGTGGGTTTGTCAGTTCTTAATACTCTTTTACTATTTTCAGTTAGATTTAAAAACCATAATTTCACTGTTCCTATTAGTGTTCTTTCTTTATATTTTGGTGCATCTATTACATTTATATTACTATCTAATAATTGTTTTGTCATATATCCTATCCATAATTGTATTATTTTTCGGTATCTATTACACAATCTAAGTCTAAAAAGTTATAATTTTTGTTAACTATTTGTTTTGGTGTCCATTTGTCATATTCGTTCTTTAGATTATATCTTTTAAACTTATTCTTATAATATGTAGGTTTTCTTATTTCTGATGTTCTAGGTATTATATTTTCATCTTCTTTTTTATCAAGAGTGTTTATTTCCGTGTTTATATTTTCTAAGTTTTCTTCATTAATTACTTCTTGTTTTCCACTGATTCCTAAATTTTTTGTATTTGTTAAGATTTCTGTATATGTTTCACTATCTTCCGAATCATAATTATCTATTTCTTTAACATCTATTGTATTAATTTCTAATTCCTTGGTGTCTATTTCTTTATTGTCTATTTCTAATTTTTCTTTAAATTGATTTATCTTATTTAATAATTTTTGTTCTTTATTTTTTTCTTCTTTTTCTTTCTGTCTTTTTTCATACAGATCTTTTTGCATTTATAGTTCTTTTTCTAATTCAACAATCCTACTATTTTTAGTTTCTTCTATTTTTTGTATTTCTTCTGTAGTTTGTTGTTTTATTTTTTCTATTTCCTTTTTTTATCTATTTCTTCGTTTTCTATTTCTATTCTCACCATAACTGTCAATTTATCTTCCAATTTTAATTCTTATTTTTCTAGCATTACATATAAATGTTCATCTATTTTCTTATATCTTCTTTCTAGATTAGAAAATACTATTTTTATTTTTAATCCTTTGTGATTTTCATATATTTTTCATCTATTATAAATTCTTCTTTGTTCATTTTATTTTAAATAGTTCATGTTGATATATATATTCTAAACTATCTATTTGTGATTCTAAATTTGATATTTCATCTTTTTGTATATTTATTGAGTTTTCACTAACTCCGGCAAATATATTATAATGTGGTCTTTCTATTCTTATTTTTAATTCTTTACATTTTTTAGAAATAATTTATTTTAATTCTTTGTACTTTTGTACTTTATTCATTTAAACCAGATTTATAATATTTTGGTGGGTATCTAAATCTGATTTTATCATAATTAGGTCGTATGTGTCTCATTCTTCTAGATTTTAAATGGATTATTAATTTTGCTTCAATACTAGATATTAAGGTAATTAGGTAGGCTAATCTTTGTGGGTTTTCTTTTGTTTTATTTAGACTTATATATTCTGAATAATTACTAATTAAATATTCTTTAATTTTTCTAGAAGCTTCTCTGTTTTTAAATGGTCTTCTCATAATTAATCAATATAAATTAATCTCAAGTAAATCTAATCTAAATTTAAACATATATGCAAGTGAAAAAATTACACAAAAATTAGAAAATAGAAACAATACTGAAGATACAATAGAACTGGTCGTCTTTTCAATAAATAAAAAGGAAATAACTATATTTTCAATAAATAAGATAGAAATAATTAAGAAAAAATTAGAACAATTATATAGTGAAGATACCATTAGTAGGGGGTGCGGATCTATGCGGATAACTAACTTATGAAATAGATCTATTATATGTGTAATGAATCTATTTTTCTTTGTGTGTGGATATTTCTTAAATTTAGTTTCAATAACTTTTAATGATTTATTCTTTTCGTAAGATGTATTCATTAATTTGTGTAGTTTATTATCCTATTGAAATATTAGCAATTTATATGTTGTATTTTATTCTGACTTTGCTATATTCAATGCGTTGGTTTATGTTCTTTATCTGATTAACTAGTATTTGTTGTTCATATATAGGTAATTTTCCATCTGTATTAAATAATTTTTCGTATGTATTAAATATATCATTATCTGCATCTAAGGTTAATTTCATTTTAAGTAATTTTTCTTCTAGTTTTCTTTTTCCTATTTCAAGTTGATTTCTGTAATTAACTTCTTCATATATCCAATTTTGCCTTTCTCTAATTTTTCTTATATATTCTAACATTTATTTATTCTGAATGATATCTATCTGAATCTAAGTAATATTGATATTCATAATATAATTGTAAGTTTTCTATACTGTTTAATAATTCTTCCTCTTCATAATCTTGTAATTTTTCCCATATTATTTTCTTTATGTCGATAATTTCTATATCTCTAAGTATATATAAGATTAAGACTTTAAGATTATCTATCATTTAAAATTGACTAAATATTTCATTATAATATTTTGTAGTTGTTTGTTTTAGTCTTAGTAGTTCTTGCATATTTAATTAAGAAATTCTATATATTTTATATCTTTAGTTTCCATGTATTTGTCTATATTTACTTGCATCTGTTTTTCTATTAACTGTATGTTTCTCATATCTCTTTCCAAAAATTCTAGATATATGTAATTTATCATGGTAAGTATTTGTAAGAGTAGTTAGGTAGGTATGGTATGTAATTTATTCTAGTCATATAATATTTACCAATTGCTTTTTCTAATATGATTTTTCTTATATCTACTACTTTTATATCC
This sequence comes from Capsicum annuum, assembly GCF_002878395.1. Lineage (NCBI taxonomy): Eukaryota > Viridiplantae > Streptophyta > Magnoliopsida > Solanales > Solanaceae > Capsicum > Capsicum annuum. Next base: position 87,964,658 of record NC_061115.1, on the reverse strand, counting down.
TTAAGTGCATACAAAATAAGTATTTTAAATTATCTAACATCACATCAGATAAATAATTATTCATTTTCATAAAATTGCTATTTTCAAAATATTCCCTTCAATTATGTACATAACAAAATATGGTCATCTTAGATTACTATATACTAGATTATTCTTAAATAACATGTTCTTCGGTCATTATTAGCATGATAATTTGGATACTTTTCCCTTAAACAGCACCTCTACTCTAGTTACTCCCCACCACGGCTTCTTGCCTCATTGGTTTCACCTTTAGGATGGCATAGTTCTTAGGAATTTTTCTCCGTTTCCACTTTGATAATAAACTTCTTAACATATTATTCTTCGAATAATTCTACCATAAAGTAACTAACATGAATTTATTTTATCATACCATGATTGTTGGGAATTATGTATTTAGCTATTCATAATCATAAATAAATATACTTGTTTGGGTAGGTTTGATATTTCTGAGGTTTGTTCCACCATAGCTTTTTCCATTGAAATAAATTTATTTTTTAATAACTAAGCAAAATATTTATAGGAGAGAGTATTTGTGCTTCAATACATAAAGGCTTGCTTTGCAATTCCTTTGGTTCATCTTATTTATAGACTGAATCTTTACAAAAATCTGCACGTTTTTAAAATTAGTCTACTTTACAAAAAAAAAAGTCTTCTAATAAGACAAGAATCATTAATGCCTAGACTAATAATAGTCAAAAAGCCTATAAAGTTTAAAAAGTCTAAAAAAGTCTAGAACCTAAAATCTATACAAAATTTTTCAATACTTTACGTAAAATAAATTGTGAAAGTTTACATGTTGCTTTCACAATTTAATAGCTTATCTTCTATTATTACTCCGTTGATATCTTCTTGTTGTCGTATCTGCTGCTTTTGCATATCTCCATTATTGCTTCTTATCTTGTATCTTCCAGCTGTCGTTCTTATCTACTTGGTTGTTTTTTTCTTCTATTCTAGCTGAACTTCTGGGATAGCATTATCTCCTCCATTACATTTTGAACATTTATGATCTGGATATTTATGTCCAATTGTCTTGCAATATCTGGTTAATAATTCTTCTGAAATAAATTTTTCTCTGATAGCTCTGGCGATAGGTTCTGTCTCTGGTTTGAGTAACGTCAGAATCCATTGCCGAATAGTTTCTATATCGATTTCTCGTAATTCCTTTGAATTTGAATATATTAGTACATGATTTCTTGAATAATAACTCCTTTTGATCTTACTTTCTGTTTACATGGTGTTGTAAACCACCAGTCTGTTCTAGTTATTATATGTGGGTATAATTTATCTAAAGCCAGCATTCCTAAAAGTATATCTTTCGATGTTAGTTCATAATTATAAATTTCTTCTATTGTTAATATCTTGTCCCATACTTGTATGTTTGCATTCCTAGCTTTATAAGTAATTATGCTTCCTTCATTATTAAATCCTTTAACTATTATTGGTATTTTTAATTTATCCCATTTGCTTTCTGGTAAGCAATTATATCTATATAAATTAGCTTCTGCTCCTGTATCTATCATAGGCGTGTAATATCTACTGTAATATCCTTCTACTACTATTTTCATTAATACATATGTTTTCATTTTATGTTAAGGCTCTTCTTAAGAATAATTCTCTCTGTTATATGTTAAGGTTAATTGTGTATGTTCTATATTATATGGTTTTACTTGTTCTAGCCATTTTATTCCTAATATTATGTCTGCTTTTTGCATTTCTTCCTTTACTTCAAATTCTATTTTTATTTTTCTAATTCCTATTATTATTTCTTTTTCTGCTATATTTTTACTATTTATTAAACTTCTTGGTAGATCTGGGCATATATCATTATCAGTTTTTATTTCTTCATTTTTTACTAGATATTTTGCTATATAATTTTTTTCTTGTCCTGTATTTAAGAGTATTAAATATTCTTTTTCATTTACCTTTCCTGTTATGTAATATTGGTTTAAATTACTTGTTGAATTTATTTCATAACTTGTTCTTTTTGATGAGTTTGATGATTCGGGTTTTTCATCAGCTATTCTTTTTGTTGTACTTATTCTATCATTTATTATCTCTAAATTTTCTTCTATATCTATGTCTATATAGCTATAATCATTATAATCTATTGTTTTTACAATTTGTTCGAATGGACTTTCTATTCATATTTTGTTAATCTTATTTTTTCCTGTTGTTTTATGTTTTGTTGTTAATACATATAAATTTTTGCATCTTACTGTAAATATTTTACTTCCTAGGGTTAATTCTATTCCTGATATTTTCCAATATAAAACTAATGATTTATCTATATTTTTATCTGTTACCGCTACTAAATAATTTGCACTTATTATAAATTTAAATTTTTGGTATATTAAATTTTCTTTTATGGCAATTATTATGCTTTTTTTATAGGTTTTATAATTCTATCATCTGCTAAATATAATTCTATTGGTGTATCTATTTCTTCTCTAAAACATGCTTTTATTAATATCTCTGTACCTCCAAGGTGTACACATTTTATTGGGTCTCTACTTTTTATATCGTTTATCTCTTTATTAATTATTCTTTTTGTTACTAGTAGTATACTAGCTTTACCTTTTGCATATCTACAGTCTATTACATGTTCCCTTTGGCATACTACATAATATTCTTCTTTTTTCTTAGTAAATAGATTTCTTATTGTTGGTATTTTAAATATTTTTTCTAAACTTAAGTCTAATTCTTTTCCTTTTATTTCATCAAATATGTTACTGTCAAATATTATTTTTTGTTTTGTTCCTTCATCATTTAAATATTCTTCCTTTGTTATTATTTTTATATCTTTTTCAGTCATTTGATTCATCTATTTCACTATCTATTTCATTATCTGTTTCATTTTCTGAAATTTCATATATACTATTCTCACTTTCTAATTCATAATCTATATAATCTATCTGCATATATTCTTTATTTTCTATTTTTATTTCTGATATTTGTTTATTTTTTGGATTTTTAGGTAATTTACAATCTCTAGCTAAATGTTCTAATTTTCCACAATTATAACAAGTACATTCTTTTATAGATTTCTTTTTTCTATATGGTCTTTTGTATTTATAATTTTTTACGTAATATCTTTTTCTTGGTTTCTTGTATTTATATTTTGATTTTTTATATTTCTTGTATTACTTATGTCTTTTTCTTTTCTTATAATATCTTTCTTCACATCCGAATTGGGGTGCTATTTTATCTTTGCAACATGCTAAATTTCTTATCAATGTTTTTTCCATTTTTAATTCTTCTCTATATTTTTCACATAAGTTTCTATACCATTGTTGTAAAATTTTATTCTTGCTCCTCGAGTATCTGCTATTTTTTCTTCTTCTTAACTCTTTATTATCTTTGAACTAAATGGTTCGGGTAATTTATTAAAATATAATTTTCCTATTTCTTTACTTTCTTCTATATTATATGCTCCTTTATAATAATATTCTTTAAATGCGCAAGTATATTTATCTATATAACACATATTACATATTGCTAATTTTAACATTAAATTCCTATTTGTATCTTTTTCTTCATCTTGTTCTTCTTCTATTGTTGTCATACTACCAAATTCATCTTTTATAGCTGTTTCATATTTTTTTAATAATTCTATAGGTGTTAGTTTAGTTGTTGTTGATGATGTTCCTTCTGTAGGTTTGTTAGTTCTTAATACCTTCTTGCTATTTTCAGTTAAATTTGAAAACCATAATTTCACTGTTCCTATTAGTCTTCTTTCAATATATTCTGGTGTATCTGTTATGTTTATATTATTATCTAATAATTGTTTTGTCATATATACTATCCATAATTGTATTGTTTTTTCTTTATCTATTACACAATCTAAGTCTAAAAAGTTATAATTTTTATTAACTATTTGTTTTGGTGTCCATTTGTCATATTCATTCTTTAGATTATATCTTTTAAACTTATTCTTTTAATATGTAGGTTTTCTTATTTATGATGTTTAGGTATTATATTTTCATCTTCTTTTTTATCAAGAGTATTTATTTCTGTGTTGATATTTTCTAAGTTTTGTTCATTAATTACTTTTTGTTTTTCATTGATTTCTAAATTTTTTGTATTTGTTAATATTTTTGTACATGTTTCACTATATTTGTTAATATTTCTGTATATGTTTCACTATCTTCTGAATCATAATTATCTGTCTTTTCAACATCTATATTATTTTTTTCTAATTCCTTATTTTATTATTTCTTTATTGTTTATTTCTAATTTTTCTTTAAATTGATTTATCTCGTTTAGTAATTTTTGTTCTTTATCTTTTTCTTCCTTTTCCTTTTGTCTTTGTTCATACAAATCTTTTAATATTTGTAGTTCTTTTTCTAATTCAGCAATCCTACTATTTTTAGTTTCTTCTATTTTTCGTATTTCTTCTGTAGTTTGTTGTTTTATTTTTTCTATTTTCTTTTTCCTATCTATTTCTTCATTTTCTCTTTCTATTCTTACCATACCTGTCAATTTATCTTCTAATTTTAATTCTTCTTTTTCTAACATTAGATATAAATGTTCACCTATTTTCTTATATCTTCTTCCTAGATTAGAAAATACTATTTTTATTTTCAATCCTTCATGATTTTCATATATTTTTTCATCTATTATAAATTTTTCTTTGTTCATTTTATTTTGAATAGTTCATGTTGATATATATATATTCTAAACTATCTATTTGTGATTCTAATTTTGATATTTCATCTTTTTGTGTATTTATTGAGTTTTCACTAACTCCGGCAAATATATTATAATGTAGTCTTTCTATTCTTATTTTTAATTCTTTACGTTTTTCAGAAATAATTTGTTTTAGTTCTTTGTATTTTTGTACTTTATTCATTTAAACCATATTTATAATATTTTGGTGAATATCTAAATCTAATTCTATCATAATTAGGTGGTATGTGTCTCATTCTTCTAGATTTTAAATGGATTATTAATTTTGCTTCAATACTAGTTTATTAGCAAAGTGGAAACGGAGAAAAATCTCTAAGAACTATGCCATCCTAAAGGTGAAACCAATGAGGCAAGAAGCCGTGGTGGGGAGTAACCAGAGTAGAGGCGCTATTTAAGGAAAAATTATCCAAATTACCATGCTAATAGTGACCGAAGAACATGTTATTTAAGAATAATCTAGTATATAGTAATCTAAGATGACCATATTTTTTTATGTACATGATTGAAGGAAATATTTTAAATATAGCAATTTTATGAAAATGAATAATTATTTATCTGATGTGATGGTAGATAAATTTAAAATACTTATTTTATATGCACTTAAGGATATAAAAGTAGTAGATATAAGAAAAATCATATTAGAAAAAGCATTTGGTAAATATTATATTACTAGAATAAATTACATATCATACCTACCTAACTACTCTTACAAATACTTACCATGATAAATTACATATATCTAGAATTTTTGGAAAAAGATATGAGAAACATACAGTTAATAGAAAAACAGATGAAAGTAAATTCAGACAAATACATGAAAACTAAAGATATAAAATATATAGAATTTCTTAATGAAAATATGCAAGAACTACTAAGGCAAACAAACAACTACAAAATATTATAATAAAATATTTAGTCAATTTTAAATGATAGATACTCTTAAAGTCTTAATCTTATATATACTTAGAGATATAGAAATTATAGATATTAAGAAAAAAATATTAGAAAAAGTATTAGACTATGAAATTGAAACTATAAATTGGATAGCACAGTTATACCTGGATAATTACCCAGAAGGATATTATTCAGATTAAGAGATGTTAGAATATATTAAAAAATTTAGAAGAAAAATTACTTAAAATGAAATTAACCTTAGATGTAGATAATGATTTATTTAATACATACGAAAAATTATTTAATACAGATGGAAAATTACCTATACATGAACAACAAATACTAGTAAATCAGATAAAGAATATAAACCTACGCATTGAATATAGCAAAGTCAGAATAAAATACTACACAGAAATTGCTAAAATTTCAATAGGATAATAAACTACACAAATTAATGAATACATCTTACGAAAAGAATAAATCATTAAAAGACATTGAAACAAAATTTAAGAAATATCCACGCACAAAGAAAAATAGATTCATTATACATATAATAGATCTATTTCACAATTTAGTTATCTGCACCCTCTACTAATGCGTACTTTTTTCATAATTTCAAATGCATATGATTAGACACACATTTTAAAATTTAATCGTGTATGTTTGAAATGTTTCCAATGCGGGTAAACTTGTAAAAAAAAAGTACAAAATGCACACAGTTAAATGGCCACCTAAAAAGCGAATAGTTATGCACTTCGGTTCATTTTTGCATAGTAATTATGGACAAAATTTCAGTCTAACTCATTAACTCAGTCTATTTTGACGGATAAACTACATAAACGACCCTTATAATGGGTGGCGTTGCCTTTTTTCCCCATAAGAAAAATCCTATGAAGCTAGTCTTCCTTTTTTTTTTATGTATAGGACAAATACCTATTTTGCCCTACATATCTCAAATATTTCTAAACAACTTCATATTTATTTATCTTTCAACTTCTATTTTTTGTTCTATTTTTTATTTTACTTTGATTTTTATTTTTTATATTTTTTTAGTTTTTCTCAACCCTTACTTTTTTCCCTTTCTTCTCTCGACTTCTATAATTTTTTATATTTTCTCTTTCTAGTTTTACTTTGATTTTTAATTTTTCTTTACTCTTTTTCTTAAAAGTTTTTCTTAATCCTTACTTATTTTCCTTTTCTCCTCTCAGCTTCAATTTATGTTTGAAAAAAAATTTCCCATTTTTATTTTTCTTTGGTTCTTTTTTCTCAACCTTTATTTTTGTTTTACCTTTTTTGCTTTTTTGTCAACATTTATCTTTTTTCTTTTCTCCTCTCAACTCCTTCATTTTTGTTTTTTTTTTCTCTTTTTTTTTTTTTTCTTTGATTTTTATTTTTTTATTTTTCACAACTTTTATTATTTTCTTTTCTTTTCTTTTCTCCAATTCCTTCAGAACAACAAGTTATGTCTCATGTGAAAGAATTGATACTACCACATTGTATCTTGATTTATGATATGTTCTATAAATCTTGATTTAGAAGCAAGACTTAGGACTTTCAAATAATAAGTAATATTCCATGCGCAAGAGTGGACACTACCACAGTGTATTTTGATTTATGAGATGCTCTATAACTCTTACCTTAGAGGAAAGTTTTAGTCTAGAGACTTACAAATAATAAGTTATGCTCCACGAGTAAGAGTTGAGATTACCATGTTATGTATTAATTTATGAGACGTTCTACAACTCCTGTCTCAGAGGCACAAATTATCCTATGGATTTTCAAACAATAAGTTATGAACATTGGGCAAGAGTCAACACAACTACACTGTAATATGTACTTATGGAATGCTCTATAACTCTTGGTTTAAAGCAAGAAGTAGCCCAAGGACAATCAGACAAGTTATGTGTAGTACCCCATAAGATCTAGGCTCGTTTCCAGCTCCTAGTGATAAATTTATGGTGTCCAAGGCATGAATTTTACACTAAGTATAAGGGAATTAGTCATTTTCATGACCCCAAAATTTCAAGGAATTTACTTTTGGCCTTTCCAAATTCAGAACATTGATTTTTGAATTGAAACATGTTTAGGGATATTAAAGGAGTGTCCCAAAAGAGTTTTGAAATTTTTAAATGGGGTTTGGGATAATTTCAGACTCTAGAGGCAGTAACTCTCCGTGATATTGGCATGTCACAAAGGTTAGTCTCTACGATAATGTGACACCCTAAAAATTTATCTCGAGACGTAACACGGTGCTTAGGACCACAAGTGATCCCAAGCTAACCCTTATACTAGCACAACTCATAAGCAACTGAATAATATGTATAAAATGATTGAATTTACAGTGAAAAAACATAATAATTGTGGAATCTATGAAAATACAATACCGATACAACTTTTACATTCTGATAAGGTCTGAAGAGGGACTGAAAATATATAACTAACTCTAACTGACATCTGTGAAGCTTCTACTATACAGACTATAGATAGCTTTGATGCGACACCAACAATCACTAATCAATACATGAGAGTAAGGAAGTAAAATACATAAATAACATCTAACTAAAGTCCCCGAAGTAGGAGGATTCGTCATCTACTGGCCGGAATCTGCAAGCTTTCTGAATATGGTATGCGTGCTATAACTCGTACCTACATTATGAGACAATGTAGCACATAGACATATATGTGGATCAGTACTTTGAGTATGTACTTAGTATATGGAGGTGAATGCATAAGTAAAACATAATATCAATCATCATAATATGTAAAACAATGCATGCTAAATGTAAATGACTCACATAAGCTGGAATATCTGAAATACTGAAATATGCAGCAATAGGAAGCAAAACATACTTTATAAATCCTTTGAGCCATAACATTTAATTCTAAAGGTTGAGCTTGTATTCTCACTTTAAATCATTATGTATAAGTGTAGAAAGGACTCACTCTAAAATCTGAATTCTAAAAGTTGAAATTTGAAGTTACTCTCTTTCTTTAAAACGCAATCTAAGTAAAACTTGTGAGCTTTTACACTTAGTTTTCTAAAAACTTTTCTGTTACTCTTTCTATTCTAAGATTTGTAGTCTAAAAGAAAACTCTTTAAAAACTGTTCTGACAATGAAAATACTTTATCTCAAGACTTTAAGAATCTTAAAACCATAGCTTTCAAAACATATGCTTTTATCTTAAGGCTTTAAGCCAATAAACTGTTTTAAGAGTATGGGAAATCTTCTTGGTAGGTTCTTCTAATCAAAATACACCATGTGAGTATCCATGGAGTTCCACGTCTGGCCTCAATTAGGTAGGGCTGTTCTATCCTTGCCATCGGAATAGAACTTCTTATCTTAAGTGATCATAATTTTAGTCATCTACGTAGAAGTGGGAATAATCTGAATCCTATGGTGACACATAGTTTTGGGGCATGAAACTATAGTAACTGACCCATATCGGTGCTAAATACTACTCCTATTCGTATGCTCAAAATCTTAAGAAATCCACTTCAAAACTAGCACAAGGGTTTACAAGAAAACCAATTATGCTCTTTCATTTTTTTAAATCTCAAATCATATGAACAAAGTGGATTCTTTATCTTAGCTCAGGATCAAAAGATCAAATCTTTATCAAAATTTGAGAATAATCTTATCTGATGGTGCTCATAGCACAAACATTCTTAAAATAGAAATCTTAATTAGGGATTAATGACCTATGTATCAATCTCATATGAAAACATCTAAGTATTCAAGCTTGGTAATATAAACATTTATAATTCATCATAAAATCTGGAAATTTCTTCACTATGCATAAAAGTCTAAATATAATCATGTAATTCAACTTCTAAATTAATGAAAATCTCATAAACTTGTAAATAACAATTATGGGCATAAACCCTAACTTTAAATTCATGGAAAATCACATAAAATTCAGTAAATTCATAATTAAAATAAGTTTTGGGCACAAGGACAAAATGATTGTCCTTGTTCATAACCCCACATACCTCAATTGATGATCTTAGATGCTAAAACTTTAATATTGGATCTCTATTGATGCTTTGAAGTTGAATTCTTTGAGTTCTTGTATTGAAAATCATTAATCTTGAATTTCGTTGGGGAATTAAAAGAGGAAATTTGAATTTCTTGGGGAGGAGGTTGATGATCTAGAGTTTTCTTTTCCTTGAGAGAGAATACTTTGATTTGGGAAAAATTCAATAAAGAATGACTTGAGAATGATTTTAGGGATTAAATCCCATATATGAATGAAATAAAATTATAGGAAAAGGCCAATTTAACCCTGGACGAAGCTTATAATTTTTGTTAAAATTTTTCGAAATAGGCACCTTGTGCGACGAGCCATAATCGCATCGGGCCACTGGAAATAGAAAATTGGAAACTGATGGCTTGGCACGACGCGGAGAAAATGTGGTGCTCTTTTGAAATGTCATTTCTACCACCAACGCAATATGGTAAGATCACGCTGGGCTATTGGATTTTGATAAATGGGAAAATGGACCATTCTATGATGCGCCAATATCATGGGGGTCCACTGAAATTGACAATTGCCATTTTTGACTTCTCCGCAATGCGCAGAGAGTCTAGGTGGCACACTGTCAACTTAAAAATGCTCTAACTTCTTAACTGAGTGTCAGATTTGGGCGAATTTGGTATCGATGGAAAGCTTATTCAATTTCCCATGGAATAAATATTATTTATTTTGAAAGCTATCCCTTAACATTCTAGGAATGAATTTTTAAGCTAGGAAAATATGGGGTATTACATATAACCTACGTGACATGGAGATAGGACCTCCGTAATAAGGTCTGTGTATGGAGATTAGCCTCCGCGATAACCTCCAGGCCACGGAGGCTATGTTTTTTCAGAAATTTCACTAACTTAAAGAGGGGAATTTTGGTCTTTCCCCTCTTCCCAAATACCCAAATCCATGATTTATAATCCAAAAAGAGGCATTAATTACCCTATTCTTCACCAACTATTATCTATAAACTTATTCCCCTTTTTCCCAAGGACATAATTTTAAGTGTCTCCCCAAGAATTGAAGCATTAAAGCTCCAATTTCAAGTTGCCTTCAAGAATTCAACCAAGTGAGGTATATGGAATATTCATCAATGGGTTACTTCCACCTATTGAGTCCCAAAATCTCTTTTTGGTTCAAGTATGAATTTTATCCTTTTTTGTTAAATTTATCCATTTTAAATATGAATTTAATCCATAGTTTTTCTTAGTAACTTTAATTTAAGCCATGTCAACATGTTCAACGAAGTAAATTAGGTCATTTAATACTTTAACTTGCAATTACCCATGTCAAATTCAATTGATCCCATGTCAAATTATCAAATTATGAATTAACCCATGTGAAATAGTTATCCTTCTACGTTTAACACCTCCTCATGTTCAAATTCATGTATCTCAGTTGTTCATTGAAACGTATTATCTTTTGGGTCTCTAAATTATGACTTTCTACCTATGTTTTAAGCGATGTTGTCGTATTTTAATATCATTCTGTGTTGGAGAGTTATGAACACGTGATACTATGTGATTACTCATGTTTCAGATTATCAAGTACTAAATCAGTCAAATCATGAATTCCATTATTATATTTAGTTATGTTATGATCATGTTGAGCACTATCAGTTATGATTTTAGTTAATAGCAATCAATACCAATGTCAGTTTAGTTGGGAGTAGAATATAGCACCGAGCGAACCTAGGGATGAAGGCTCACCAGCCAGTAGAGGACTGATACCTTTAGTATAAATTCCTAAGTTTCATAACTACATAACCACCATAGGTTATGAGATGTCACCTACTAGTAAAGGACTTACATTATCTTAAGGGTCACCCAGCAATAGAAAAATAACTCCTTAATCCTTCAAGACACTAGTTCAGTGAATCTACACAGCCAGTGTTAGTTCTCGTGGTAAGGTATTGACACCCTTCCAACTGGGGTTAGAGGTTGGACCCTGATTAACTCAGATTAGGGCATGTTGGTTACATGATAACTCCCGTAGTTTTAGATTAGTTTAGTATTTAGATAGTATCAGTTCAGGTTTACATGAACAAGTATTCAGTTATCAGTTATTTTGTCAGTCAATTTTATAGATTATTTCTGTGCACGCTATACTTGGTCTTACATTTTTTAACATGTTGATGGATTCATGATTGGTATCCACATGTATTTTAGCTAGTCCCTATATTACGTACCAGTATATTCAAAATACTGACCACATATTTTTTTTTCGCTATATTGATTTCACAATGTATGTTTAGACGATTAGTTCCCCGATCGTCCTTAGTCAGGTCAGAACCACTCAACAAGAGTTGTGGTGAATCCTCATCCAGTGATGACAAGTTATGTTCAGTTATTTTCAATATTTTTTTTTATTTTAGTTAGTCAAAGTTAGTTGGGGGTTTGTCCCGTCAACCCTACATGTCTTAGAGGCTTTCAGACTAGATGCTTAGATATTCAGACTAGATATTTGGCTATTCAGACGTGTTTTAAGTTTATTTGGTAATTTAAACATATTGATATTTTCTTCAATTTTATATCTTATCAAACCTTTATCAGTTTAACTTCCGCACATGATGTTTCATTATCATATTATTCAGTACTCACAAAAGATACCAGATCATGGGTTAGATTGGGATCACTTGTGACCTTAAGCATTGTGTTATGACTTGGGGGTAGCCTTAGGTCATGAAAAAACTTTGTATCAGAGCCTAAGGTCTTAAAGCATCCTAGGGATTCTGAAAGTTGCATTGAAAAGAATCTTTGACATGGTTGTAAAGCATGCCACACTTATGGGCAAGAGGCTACGAGATATTTTTAGGAATGTTTCCCTTCTTTCAGTGTTGATGATGTACGAAAGAGAATGAGCTCTATTGAATTCCTTTTTTCTAACTCGTTCATTGTTTTGTTTATAGAAAATGCCTCCTAGAAGAAATAACAGAAGAAAGAATGAGGATCGGCCTGTACCACCACCTATTTAGAAAGATCCCCTGAACGACTATATTTTCCATCTTGAGTTCAAGGTCTCTTTCATAATCTTGGACCATTATACATCCTCTTAGAATAACCAGCAGGTACTTTCTCTAGCCAATACAGTGTTAAATACAACTATATCTAGGATCCGAGACTCCAATCGAATGAATCCCCCTTTGTTTTCTAGATCTAAGTTTTAGTAGGATCTACAAAAGTTTTTGGATAGGGTGCATAATGTGATAGACATCATGGGTTTCACTTTAAGTGAGAGTGCAGACTTAGTAGCTTTATAATTTTAGAGAGTAGCTTATACCTGGTTCAAGCAGTAGAAGGAGGAAAGAGATGTTGAGGCAGGGCCTATAGAGTGAGGGGAGTTTTCCATAACCTTTTTAGAAAAGTGAGCTGATGGAGGCTAAGATTCATGAGTTTATCAACCTTAAGCAGGTTTGTATGAGTGTAAATGAGTACTCACTCATGTTTACTCAGTTGGCAAGGTATGCTCCAACCATGGTGGCTAACTCTAGGTCTAAGATGAGCAGGTTTGTGTCTGGTGTGTCTGATAGGGTAGTCAAGGAGTATAGGACAACCCTATTATTAAGGAGATAGACCTTTCTAGGCTGATAGTTCATGTTCAACAGATTGAGAAAAATCTTAAAGAAAAGAAAAGAGTGAATGAGAGGGCCAGAATAGGTAGCTTTAACTTCTCTCAACCAAGGTCGGAAGGCAGTAAATGTTTTCAGTTCCACCATAAATTTTCAGCTTCATCCCCACCTTCAACTAGTGTGCCGGTTCCTAAGTTCAGACAGGACATTCGGGATAGAGTATTAAGCTTTAAGTCACAGGGTAGTGTGAATAGTGGTCACACCAATCCTTTTTGTAAAAAATATGGTAAGAATTATTAGGGTAAGTGTAGAGCGAGCAGTTATGTGTTTTTTAGATGTGGCAAGCCAGAACAAGATTAGGGATTGTCTAATGGTTGCTCAGAGTAGAAAGCATTTTCGTTAACAAGGCCAGTTTAACTTTTCATTAGCTTCAGTAGGTCGCCTGACTCAGTAGGGTGCCACCTTCAGTTCTACCATAGGGAACCATCAAAACTGCCTTTATGCTCTCCAGACTTTACAAGATCAGGAGAGTTCTCTTAATATGGTTATGGGTACGTCACAAGCCCTCCAACTTAATGTTTATGCATAGTTAGCTGTAGACTTCGGTGTCAGTCCAAAAATGCTAGTGGAGACTTTTTCAGTGTCTACCCTAGTAGGTAAGTCTATTGTAACCAAAATAGTATACAGAAATTGCCTAGTCACAGTGTCTTAGAAAGTTACCTTAGTTAATTATGTGGAGTTAGAGATGACTGATTTTGTTTTCATTCTCTACATGGATTGGCTCTACTCGTGCTATGCCTCAGTTGATTGGAGGAATAGAATTGTTCAGTTCCATTTTCTGAATGAACCAGTTATTAAATGGAGGGGTAGTACTTCTGTGCTTAAAGGTCAGTTTGTCTCATATCTTAAGGCTAAAAAGATAATATTCAAGGGGTGGATTTCCATCCCGTTCCAGTCAAGGACTCAAATTCTGAAACTCTGAGTCTTGAATTAGTTCTAATGTTGAATGAATTTCCAAATATATTTCCTAAAGATCTTCCCAAAGTTCCCCCTAAAAGGGAAATTGACTTCAAAATTGATCTCCTTCTAGATACCCAGCCTATCTCTATTTCACCATACAGAATGGCTCCAGTTGAGCTAAGAAAATAAAGGAATAATTGAAGGATCTCTTATATAGGAGTTTTATCAGGCCTAATGTTTCCCCATGGGGTTCTTTAGTTCTCTTCGTGCATAAGAAAGATGGTTCTCTTAGAATTTCCATTGATTACCATCAGTTGAACAATGTCCCAATCAAGAACAAGTATCCTCTCTCCAAAATTGTTGACTTGTTCATCCAACTTTAGGGTGCAAGCTATTTCTCTTAGATAGACCTTAGATTCGGCTATCATTAGCTTAGAGTTAGAGAATGTGACATCCCGAAGATAACTTTCAGGACTCGGTATGGTCACTTTGAATTTCTAGTTATGTATTTTTGACGTGCTAATGCTTTAGTAGCTTTTATGGACTTAATGAATAGGGTATTCAAGAAGTACTTGGAAATTTTCGTCATAGTCTTCATAGATGACATTCTCGTCTATTCCCATAGAGAAAGTGATCATGTAGTATTCCCATAGGGTTACTACAAACAGTTTGTTGGAGGGTTTTCTTCTATTGCTTGTCCCATGTATAGACTAACCCATAAGAAAGATAAATTTTAGTGGTCAGTAAATTTTAGTGGTCAGATTCCTACGATAAGAATTTTTAGGAATTGAAGACTCAACTCACTTCTGCTATTGACTTTGTTAAATGATACATAAGGGTTTGTAGAATACTATGATGCTTCTAGAGTTGGTGCTGGTTGAATATTAATGTAATGAAGTAAGGTCATAAATTAAGCCTCTAGACAACTTAAACCCTATGAGAAAAATTACCTAACCCATGACCTTGAGTTAGCAATAGTGTCCTTGACTTAAGCATTTAGAGGCATTACCTTTATGGAGTTCCTATTGATGTATTCATGGATCATAAGAGCTTATAGTATGTGTTCATGCAGAAAGACCTGAATCTTCATTTGAGAAGGTTGCTTAAGTTTAAAGACTATGATATAAGTGTGTTGTATCATCTGCATAAGGCCAATGTAATGGATGATACCCTTAGTAGATTGTCTATGGGAAGTGTTGCTCATGCTAAGGATAAAAAGAAGGAATTAGTTCATAAGGTTCATCATCTTGCCAGGTTAGGTGTTCGGTTAGTTAATTCGACTGAATA
Organism: Capsicum annuum; assembly: GCF_002878395.1. Taxonomy (NCBI): domain Eukaryota; kingdom Viridiplantae; phylum Streptophyta; class Magnoliopsida; order Solanales; family Solanaceae; genus Capsicum; species Capsicum annuum. Next base: position 87,949,219 of record NC_061115.1, on the reverse strand, counting down.
TAGTATATGGGTTTAGAATGGTTTGGAATATTCATTGGTTTTCGAAGTAAAAGAAAAGTAAGACAGGGATCCTATTTTGGTCAAGTTGAAGGAGGCAGTCAAGGATCAGAAGGTTGAGGTTTTCTCTTAAGGGAGAGATGGTGTGCTTTGTTGTCAAGGCAGACTATGTGTTCCATGTGTTAAAAATCTAAGACAATGAATTTTAGCTGAGGTGCATGGTGGATAATATGCTATTCACCCAGGAGACACTAAGATGTACTGCGATTTACGGGATAACTATTGGTGGAGTGGTATGAAGAAAGATACTGTATAATTTTTGACTAAGAGTGTTAATTGTCAGAAGATTAAGGTTGAGAACCAAAGGCCTAGTCGCATACTTCAAGAGCTTAACATCCCCACCTGGAAGTGGGAAGTGGTGAACACAAATTTTATGACAAGGTTGCCTCGTACGTGTCATCAACATGATTCGATATGGGTCATTGTAGACCGAATGACCAAGTCAACCTTTTTTTCCTAGTTCATACTTCATATCAGTTGAGGATTATGCTAGACTCTATCTCAGGGAGTTGGTAAAGTTTCATAGGGTTTCACTGGCAATAATTTCAGATAGAGGTACCCAGTTTACCTCTCACCTTTGGAAAGATTTTCAAAAGGGTCTTGGTACCCAAGTACATCTTAGTACAACTTTTTATCCTTAAATAGATGGTATGGCATAAAGGACCATTTAAACCTTGTACATATTGAGGGCCTGTGTTATTGACTTCAAGGGTAGTTGGGATGACCACTTACCTTTGATCGAGTTTGCCTATAACAATAACTATCACTCTAGTATTTGAAGACAACTCTTGGAGATTAACTTCCGATCTCTAAGATAAGAAATAAACCTCTCCCTAGGAGCTAAGGAACTATTATTCTATTCTATGAACGATTCACCAGGTAACTTAAAGATAACCTTATGGGTCCGACAATCCAAAGATGCGTAGTAAGAATGCAACCAATACATACCTAAAATTACATCAAAATCTACCATATAAAATTCAAATAGATCTACCAAGGTTTGCTTACCACCAATTAATACCACACACCCCCTATTGACACCAAGGTAGAAATTGAAAAAGGATCTGAAATAACTTCCAGATTATAACCAAAAGATACATCGATTAGGGGGTCAGATAAGAAAAAGTGGACCCTAAATCAAGAAAACAATATACGTCATAAAAGAAAAGTTGTAATATACCAGCAATGACATCAGGTGATGCCTTGGATTCCTATTGGGACGCCAAAGAATACAACCTGTTCTGACCAATATTAGAACCAGGAGCAGTAACTGAAGAAGATGTCATACCACATGGTGTAAGAGCAGAAGATAAATCCACATGAATATTATTCACCCCCATATAAACCTTATTGACTGGAAAATCCCTGAGCTGATGGATAGTCTATCCACTCTTGAAGCATTTGTTCCTTTCTTCATCACAATAACCCCCGATAAGGACGACCACAAAATTGATAAGGAGGATACAAAGAAACCAACTGACCTTCACTCGCCACATATTGGGCATCCCGTGCTTAAGAATTGTCACCACCTTGATGACGCCTGTCTCCTGACTGGTAAGGAGTACTAGTAGAAAAGGAGCCGAAACTCCCCCACTTCTTTTTCTGCCACTTACCACCATCTCTACCACCCTGAGATTGAGCACCTCCCTAATTAGAAAACCTTCTCCTCCTTCCCTGCCTATCCCCAAACTTTATCTGCTTGCTCTTCTCATTCTTAACCTGCTTCATATAAACAGTCAACCTTGAGATGTCGATATCTTTAATCAACAATGCAGTCTTGCTCTATAAAATCAAATCACTATTAAACCCAGAAGTGAACTTCCTCATTCTCAACCTCATATCAGCCACCAAATAAGGATCATACCTTGATAACTTATGTAACTTTAAAGCATATTGCATTACTGACATCTTCTCCTGCCTGATGTTTACAAACTCCACTACCTTAGCTTTCCTCAAATATTGAGGAAAAAATTGATCTAAGTAGGCATAAGAAAAGGCCTCCCACAACCCTTCCTCTTCCATATAACCTCTATCCCTGGCCAACTCCTCATACCACTAATAAGAAACATCCTTGAGCTGATAATATATAAGGTTAATCTTTTCTATATTAGTAGCCTATATCTCCTAAAAGATCTTTTCTACCTCATCCAAGAAGCCTAGTGGATCCACCTCCACATTTACTCTAGTAAAAGTAGAAGGTCCCATCTTCATTAATTGACCAACCCTTATAGACTCAGTAGATAATGCACTAGATGCACCACGCTCAGCCTGAGCAGCAACCAGTTGCGTAATAACATTAATAGACTAACAAAATTCTGTATTTATCATGTTAACCTAAGATACCTAAGGAGAAATCTTCAAAATAGGAGGAACTCCAACACCATCAAGAATAGGACCATGAGATCAAAGATGTACTCTAGACGTAGGACGTACCCCTTTAGTATTATCCCCCGATGAGATGGAAGAATTTCCTTGTGTTCCAAATATGGTCGGAATGATCTGAAAGACGAACAAACAAGTATTAGAGAAGATTCTAGGTTTGAGAACTCAAGCTTGAAGATAGAATACTTGATGTTGGGTGTATTTATGCACTTTAGAATTTCTATCTTAAATTATTTATCATTGTTTTTAGGACTTATTGAGTGATTTATGTGTTCATAATTATATAAATAAGCATATAAGTATTCAAGTGTGTAATTACAATGTTTAAAGGTGTTTTCAAACAAGTTTGGGTTTAAATGGATCATTTAGAGTTCAACCGAGAAAACAAGTTAAACTAGATTGATCTAGGTGTTGTTCTAGACAATCGCATTGGATTATATTATGTTTAGTGAGTTAAAATGGTTTTATTATGTAATTATATGTGGAAAAACTTTATTATAATGTTCAAGGGTCAGTTGAATCAAGTCAAGAGTCAAAACAATAAGTTAAAGTTTAATATGAGCAAGCCTAGTCTTAGCTCGTGTTTCTAGTTCATCATGTGAATATTGTGTTGTTTTGAGCTCTAATTTGTGATGTTTAATATTATACCATGCTTGAATAGTTGATTATTATGATATATTAAAGGTATACATTCTGGAAATCAAGTGTAAATAACACTAAAAGGCGTGTAATGGATCAACAAGAGTGCGGAACAAGATTTGACGTAAAATGGATACCTAAAATATTACCAGTGAGTGGAGGACCTTGGTAATGGACAATAGGCACATATATACATGAAAATCTTAAGAATGAACCTAAAATATTGAACCAATGTGAAAAAGGTGCGACGCGCTACTCTTTCCACGTGAAATCCACTGTGACGCGTTGAAAATCCCACCGACAGCAAATTGCCTTCTACTTTAAACAAGACTTGTTGCATTTTGCAAAACACTTTTGGATGTCTTTGGACTGGAGAGGAGGTTTCCAAACACGATCTTTAGGGTTTATTCTTCTTAACCTTAGATTTTTAATGGATCATAACATGTATTCAATTATGTTGGTTCTAGTTATATCGATTAGCAGCTAAACGCCCCCTTTTCGTGGTTAAGGCCAAGATCATGACTACTTTCATTATGAATTAAGTTTGTTGAATTTCTTATCATTATGGTTGTTTATTTACCCTTTTTATAGATATTTTAAGGATTCATGGCCCTTAGATTATATTTATTGTCGACCTTATGATCTCGGGAGGGGGAATAGGAAGATAGAACGTGGGGTAGATTGAATAATGTTTTGATTCCTTTATGAAATAAGGAATTTGAATTAGTATATAGGACAGGGATGTACCTAGAATCCTTTCTTAGTTCGCATGTAGGATAATAACTTTATGCATCTAATTGGATTATTACCTCCCCGCTTAATGATGTAGTTGTAATGTCCATGTTAGGTAGACGATTAGAGGTTGGAAGATCATGATCGTGTGATAAACCCTACAAATCAACAACCAAGATAAGTAATCCAATGAATGAAGTTCAATAGCGTAGTATGATTTTTTGTAATCCTTAAACCTGGGTCTCTATCCATTGATTGTCCAAAGTTATTACTTTTCCACATTAGTTACTTCACTTTTAATTTACAAATCTAAAACTCTCTTGGTTACTTTATCTTAATAATTGAACTAGAATTGGATAGTTTTCAACACAAGTCTCTAAGGGATCTATATTTATCTTTACTTAAGGCCACTGTATTACTTGGTGAGACCATGTACACTTACTCGTGTGCTTGGGCACAACAAGTTTTTGGCATCATTACCTGAGACTTGTAAATAGGAAACTATCTTATTTTCAGTTTAGCTATATTGAGTTGTACATAGTTTAGTAATGTTTTTTAGTTTTTTATTCTTTTTAATTCCTTACACTCTTCATGAGATATCAGTCTGGGATAGATGGTTTTCGAGGGATGATAATTCTTGTTATTTTTGTGGAGGACCTCACCATGAGGCTTTTTGTCTAGATTTTGATCTCAATATTTGGAGGGGGCCTGCTTATTTGTGACCTGTGTAGTAGACCACAAGTTGGTGTATGGTTTGTGGCAATATGTATCACTCTGTAGATATGCATGGAGCTAATCCTAACTCAGTCATGTTTGAGGGCAAAGCTTAAAAGACAACTAAGGAGGTAGATACAGAGTTGACTCTCCAACCAGATGCAGACAAAGTTGTTGATAATTCTAGAAAGTCTGAGTACTCATAAAATAAAGTTGCTGAGAAGGTTAAAGAGATACCACCTTCACCATATCCACATAAGATGAGAAAAGAAATGATGGATCCCGGCCAATTTGTGGAGAAAACATAAGAATCACATTCACTCAACTGTTATCTTTCTTTTGAGATTACAATTGAGAGGGTGAATATAAGTGAGGTTGTTATGAAAAGTGTAAATTTTGAAGTGAGATTGGTTGGGCCTCATTAAAAGCAATTTTCTATATTATGTTTAGATGATGTCTTGTCTGTGGAATTATATGAAATTGTGTGAGAGTGTGAAGATGAGATACAGAAATCCTATATTCTTAATTTTGCATAAGAAAAACAGCATAGTAACATAACTCACTTTAAGATCGAGTGGTTTACCATGCATATTTTATTACTCGATTTTGTAATCTTTGTACCACCACCCTATGAGCGAAGTAAGAAGATGGATACAAAGTTGGGGGTGAAATTTATATCCTCAAGGTGGAGGAAAAAGTTGATGTGAGTCATGCCGCAAAACTAAATCATGCTCTTTTTGGGAGGCAACCCAAGTAAAGTATGTTTTATTTTCTGTATTCTTAGTTTTTTACTTCACTAATTTTTGTTTTTGTTGAGTCACAGGTGGAGAGGAAGTCTGAGTACCGAAAAACCTGAGCTAAGGAGCATGGCGAAGATTGAGTGTGGGGTCCCTAGACCCTCTTGTTGTATAAAATATGCTACTAGCTAGGCCTAGAGGCCTCAGGGAGTATTTATATCTCTACTTTTAAGTAAACTTTAGGGATAAAGTAGAATTTTAAGTGAAAGGGTAGGGGAATTCCTATTTTTAGGGTAAAATTTAAAATTTTTGTGTAGGATATTCTTGTTGGTGCTATATTTGATTGCATGATGCAAGTGGGTTTGTATGAAAAGAGCATGTTGATTGTGTGAATTACTACTTTTGAGACTCTTAGGCTCATATTTATGAATCTTGTACTTGTTGACTTAATTTAAATTCATGCTATTATTTGGTTAAGAGTCTATGATGATACTACTTGAAGTTGAGCATATGCCATGTGTAATGTGATTTATTTGTATATTACTTTCTTTATGTGATGTTTAGAACTTTCGTAGTGTATGTACAAAATAAAATAATGAGTATGATTTAGGAGATGATATAGGCATTTCTTTGATAGCCATGTTTTAAACCTTCTTTTTACCTACCCTTTTGCATTAACCTAGTTAACCCCTTTGAGCCTTTAGCTTATTCTTTGGTAGCCTCATATGTAGCCTAATCCCCTTATTTGAGTGACCTTAATTTGTTCTGAAAGCTCCTAAGTTCTTTAGTGAAAAATTAATTGAGTGAGGAGTTTAAAATTCAAGAGGGAGAAAGGTGAAATTCAAGACCCTAAGTGATAGTTATTAGTATGTAAAAATTATTGTAATGTGGTTGGGAGTTAGAGAAATTTGTGCTGAAGAAATTCCTATTTTTAGTCTAGTCATGTTACAATGAACTTGTTTTGGCCCTGGTCCTCCTTGGTCATTGTGCACCTCAACGAAGGCAAATGTTTAAGTTGAGGGTGACTATCATAGGGGTGCGTAACATAAAGTAGGTGTGAAGAAGGGTAAAATTGAATAATATGAATAGACAATACTCCCACCATAGTATATGTGAGTAATATTAATGAGATAGGGAAAATAAAAAAAGATGTGGGTAGATAGAAGTGGTGGAAATTGGTTGTTAAATGTGCATTGAATGAACATTGTGATGTATTAAAGCGCTTAGGAAAGATATTCACTATTCTTGGCAAAAATAGTTCCTACCCATCCCTTAGCCTACATTAAAATGATTAAAGACCTATTTGCTCCTAAGCTCAACATTCTAATATTAGTGTAGTACTACACTAAGGGAAAACATATGGTTCATCATTTGTAACTTGTGAATTCTTTGTGAGAGTGAGCGCAATTTGATTATTGAACACATTGTGTTATAAATTACATTATTGTAAGTGATTATGGTTAACTCTCTTGTTGTGAGGGAACATGTTTGATGAATGTAGGGCGATTTAGATGAGGTCTTAGATTGAGAAATATTCATAGATTTGCCATATGGTGAGTCAATTCTTGAGATGGGGATGTTTTGAAGTAGTATTCTTGAGTTTTTAATTGTGTGTAACATGATTAGCGTTGAAACTTATATTTTGTGTATTCATTGTAGTACTAGCGTGAGTGTCTTAATTGTAGTATAAGTTTAGAGTTACCTCAGCTTATGATGCTTAGAGTAAAGAGTTATTCGAGGACAAACAAGGCTTTAAGTGTGGGGTGGTGATGTTGGGTGTATTTATGCACTTTAGTGTTTCTATCTTAGCTTATTTATCATTGTTTTTAGGACTTATTGAGTTCTTTATGTGTTCATAATGATATAAATAAGTATCTAAGTATTCAAGTGTGTAATTACAATGTTTAAAGCTATTTTCAAATAAGTTTGGTTTTAAATGGATCATTTAGAGTTCAACCGAGAAAACAAGTTAAACTAGATTGATCTAGGTGTTGTTCTAGTCTATCGCATTGGATTATATTGTGTTTAGTAAGTTAAAATGGTTTTATTGTGTAATTATATGTGTAAAAACTTGTTTATAATGTACAAGGGTCAATTGAATCAAGCCAAAAGTCAAAACAGTAAGTTAAAGTTCAATATGAGCAAGCCTAGTCTTAGCTCGTGTTTCTAGTTCATCGTTGTGAATGTTGTGTTGTTTTGAGCTCTAATTTGTGGTGTTTAATATTATAATATGCTTGGATAGTTGATTATTATGATATATTAAAGATATAAATTCTGGAAATCAAGTGGAAACAACACCAAAAGGCATAGAGCGGATCAACAAAAGCGCGGGACAAGATTTAACATAAAACAGACACCTAGAATGTTACCAGCTCGTGGAGGACCTTGGTAATGGAAAATAGCCTCATTATATACATGAAAATCTTCAAAATGGACCCAAAACAGTGAAACAATGTGAAATAGGTGCAACACACTGCTCTTGCCATGCGAAATCCACCGCGACGCGTTGGAAATCCCACCGACGACAAATTACCTTCTATAAATAGGACTTGTCACATTTTGAAAATTACTTTTGGACTTCTTTGACTAAAGAAGAGGATTAAAAGCATGATCTTTAGGGTTTATTATTCTTAATTTATATTTTCAATGGATCATAAAGTGTATTAAATTATGTTGGTTACAGTTATGTCAATTAGCGGCTAAACGCCCCCTTTCCTGGGTTAAGGTCAAGATCATGAATACTTTCATTTTGAATTAAGTTTGTTGAATTGCTTATCATTATGGTTGTTTATTTACCCTTGTTATAATTTAAGGATTCATGGCCCTTATAATATATTCATTATCTACCTTGTGATCTCGGGAGGGGGAATAGAAAGATAGAACTTGGGGTAGATAGAACAAGATTTTCATTTCTTTATAAAATAAGGAATTTAAATTAGCATCTAGTATAGGGATGTGCCTAGAAGACTTGCTTGGTTCACATATAGGATGATAAATTTATGTATCGAATTTGATTATTACGTCCTTGCTCAATGATGTAGTTGTAATGTCCAAGTTAGGAAGACGATTTGAGGTTGGGAGACCATGATCATGCGATAAACCTCACGAATCAATAGGCAAGATAAGTAATCCAATGAATAAAGTTCAATATTGTAGTATGATTGTTCGTAAGCCTTAACCCTAGGTCTCTATCAATTTATTATCCAACGTCATTGCTTTTTCACATCAGTTATGTAACGCCCCAAATCTAGTACCCGAAATGCTACACGGTGCTCATGACCGCAAAGGACCACAAGCTAACCCATGACTGATATCTACAACTGAGCACTGAATAATACATTGTAAAATACAAAATATAAGCTGTAAGGCCTTAAGGTTCAAAACTGAACTAACACTGAATATAAAACAATGTCTGTAGTGGGGTATAACAATACCCAAAACTGAAATAAACTGTCTGAAATATGTAGTAGTCTGAAAGCCTCTAAACTATCTGAAAATTATAGAGTTGATAGGATATGTCCCCAACTAACTTCGAACTATTGAAATAATAAAGTAATAAAATAATCATGTTATCCTCGAATGATGAGGACTCACTGTTAGTCTAGCTGCTAAACGTCTGATCTATGCTTGGGAGCTCGTGCTTCTAAACCTATGGTATAAAACACCATAGCACAAATGCGTTAGTACATTGAATGCACTGGTATGCAAGTGAGGTAGGCTGAATGCAATGGTTCATATGCATGAACAATACTAACTGACTGAATAACATGAATGTGAGAATACATGTATGAGTAAGAGACTGTAACTGAATTCGTGATAACACTGACTTGTGAATTCTGATAACATGGATTTACTGATATCTAAGTGCTAATACTGGGGTACTGAATAACTGAGTCTATAAAGTACTGAGGAACCGATGTTAAATTATTAATAAATGAAAGACTATTTTTGACAGTTCTGTTTATGAAGAACGGGTCTGATTGACTGTATCTGACAGTCCTAAAACTGAATACTGATAATATGGGATACTGATAACTGTATAACTAAAATAACTGATATTGAGCAACTATATCTGACAGTCTAGGTTCTGATAGAACTAGCTGAGTTTCATACTGTTCTGAGTTGACTGTATCTGAAAGTCTTGAAATCTAAAGAACTATCTGAATTCTATTATTGAGACTGAATGACTGTATCTGACAGTCCTAATTCTGTAACTGAAACTATGGGAAGTAGTTATCTAACCGACATGCCCCTAATATGCCATTATGGCTGAGTTGGGGTCCATTCTATAACCCTAATTGGAAGGTTGTCAACACCGCGCCACTAGTAAGGACAAGCTATGAGTGACCCTCATCTGACAATGTCCCCAAAAGAGAACGGTAGGGCCCTCATCTGACAATGCTTATCCACCTTATCAACCATCATCTGACAGTTTTGATATCTCAACCTATGCTGGCTACATAGTTCTGGAATGCAAGGATGACTTTTAAGAATCACACCCTCATCTGACAGTGTGTGTTCCCATCCTTGGGTTCACTCGATGCTAATTGCTACTCCCATCTGAATAGACACTGATCATGGATTACTGAACTGAACTGGACTGAATTAACTAAGTTTCGTTGACTTATGAAATAGTATTGAGATTACTATATTACTGAGCTTTCCTGAGTCACATAACTGACTGAGTTCTATGGATCATGGCTTGACTGAGGATATCGTGAAAACACGACACAGACTCTAGGCACACAGCTATATTTTTTGGGTGCAAGTACCCTCAGGACTCGATAGCATGAAACTGATAGGACAGGACACTTCTTGAACACATGACCAATATCAACAATTCATAATACATTAATTTGGAGATTTCATGAAGTACATGGTTATCATAGTCTTGTACATGAATGGAATTGCATATAAACATGTCATACTTTCATCAACCTAATCTCATGGACATTCCCTCAACCATTTATAATGCACACAATATCATAGAAGTCATTCTTGGTCATAGGGTAACGCATGCATCTATCACTTGGGTCACAATTAAGCTATAATGCATAATTTCTATTCTTTTAGGCATTTTATCAAACACCTAAGATGTGTGACTTAGGGAATAGGCATGACCATCAAATCAATACAAAAAAAGTCCATATTTCAACTCAATTTCACATGTTTCAAACTACATACTAGCATAGGTTCATGAACAAGACATAAAGATTCCAACTTGGGAATCATACAACCATAATCACATGAACATAATCAACCCACAACAAAATATTCATAATATAAGATTTAAAACTTGATTCTTGGGCTTCATGGATGAAAGGAATCCATGAATGAACACTGTGCATACCTTAGTTCTTGTATCTATGAAGATTGATGGAGAGATTCTTGAATTTGAGTCTTGGATTTGAATCCCCAATTGAAAACCTTAGCTTGTTCTTGAGAGAAACTTGAGAGAAATACTATGTTTTGGATGAAAAATGGCTGAATCACGTGTTATTGGGTTTAAATAGGGGTGGGAAATTGACCCTTTTAACCCTTGGACGCGTATTTTAATTTTTGTAAAAATTCCTAATTTTCATCCTTTGTGTGACGTGCCACTGTCGTGCCAAGTCACTAGATTTGGACAATTGGAAATCTTCATAGTTGCGTAAAGCGAGGCTATCACGTTGCCACTTTGTTTGTGAGCTAAAAGTTTGGCGCGACGCGGAGACATCGCCCTGAGACACTGGAAAAAGTTCAATTTTGAATTTGAACCTTGGTGTGACGCGGCATATCGTGGAGGCTCACTGGATTTTGACGATTACCATTTTGGCCTGCTCCACGATGTGTTGATGGCTCAGGTGGCACACTGCCTTACTAAAATGGCTCTAACTCTTCGCCCGGGTGTCAAATTTGGGTGAATTTGGTAACGATGGAAAGCTTATTCAATTTCCCACATGTATAAAAGTGGATTCATCTTTGAAAAAAGTCTTTAACATTTCTAGGATGATTTTAAGCTAGGTAGAAGTACGGGGTATTACAAGTTACTTCACTTTTAGTTTACAACTCTAAAACTCTCATGGTTACTTTATCTCAATAGTTGACTAGAATTGGATAGTTGTCAACACAAGTCTCTGAGGGATGGATATTCAGCTTTATTTAATGCCACTGTATTACTTGGTGAGACCACGTACACTTGCGTGTGCGCTTGGGCGCAACAACACCAAAAAATTGAAACCTTCCTAAATATCTTCCAGCCTCTCTCTTATGAGTGTGGCGCACTTCACACCTATAAAAGAGACTCTACTCGACACTGCTTTGTTGACTCTCAAGTGACCATGAACCTAGGCTCTGATACCAACATGAAATGATCAGACCCCAGGCCTTGTCGTAGTGGGAATCATAAGTCCAACCAGGATCGGAGACCGCCCCTTATTACCCAACCCAACCACTTATAACTAGCCTTAGATGTGCAAAATTTCAAGCATATAACTAGATAGTGTAAATGATCTTATGAAGACTCTGCGATAGGGTCATAACCATGACCGACCTAACTGAGTCTAACCAATCCAAATCAACCATCCAACCATGCCAAGCAAAACCAAAGGCAACGAACCAAGACATAACCAAAGAAAATAGCAAAACATAATATGATAATCAATACCAAAATGTAACACGATGGAATAGTGAGACATCATATCTGATAATGCTATCGTCCCAGCTTATGCTAATGCCAAGGCCGACACCAATACCGATCCCGCCCATACCAATCCCCAGAAGTACCACAAAGCATCTATCCAAAAGTGTAAATAAGTCTGGTTGGGACATGGCCCCAACCATGGAAAAAATTAATTTCCAAAATAAAATCAAAATATCTAACAATATACATAAAAGGAAATGATGCTTTCCAAAAGAATGAAAGCTCACCACTTTAGTCCAAATGTTATCCCCGAGTCAATCACTATGTAGGAGGAGTCGAATGGTCGGTTCCTACATAGCGTGGGTATACAGCCGCCCGTAGATGGGTTAACGAGTGACCGCTAGCATGAATCTTAGGATAATGATACAATAATGAAATTATAAAACAAATTAAAATCATCCAATGCATACAACTATACATATATATAACAATGTCGGGAAAGGGGATCCGGGTTTAGCATGTATTTAAAACCCCTACCTGGTCTATGTAGCTTGGCCATCCTAACAAACCTACGAGCTATATGAGCTTATCTCCCCCTGCTGAAAGGGCCCAGTACGTGTGGCCGTACGACCAGGGAAGTTTCTCATGGGATGAATAGTACATCACCCAATAGTGTGACATCATGCACACGGTCCACTAAGATCAATCCTCATAATGGCAAATACGAGTTTCTAGTTTTGGTCCCCCCAGGACCGCCACCTTCCACGACTTTACTGCACACCCAACCATTAATGCCTAATTAAAACCATTTCCAAATAACTAACCAATCCATTTACCATTTTATTAACCAATGCCAATATTAGTGGCATCGTCATACCACCCTTTACTTGTAAGTAATATCCATAGCCAAACCATTTAGGTTAAGGGTACTTTTAAGTGCCCTCCAAAATACCAAACTAAATCACTTGAGATACTTCCATGTTCCCCACAAGCATAACCATTTAACCTTTTCAAACAATTTAAACCATGCATAATTTTTTTACCAAGTTTTAGACATGCAAGGGTTCTGTTAAAAGAAGTCAATGCAATGAACATATCTATATAAGTATTTTATCAAATACCTTGAGTCATAATATAACGAAAACCAATTCCAAAGACCATTTAACAATTACCATACAATCCAATTGTCCAAAACCACCATTAACACATATAAAAGCATAATTAAAACCATAGGAAATCATAACCAAGCATTAAATATCAAAACCCCCAAATAATAGTTAAAAACCATAATCATAAAATAGTAAAACAATGAAATCAATCATATAAATCATGCCTTTAGTTGAAATTACTATAAGGGAAGAGAATCATACCTTACACAAACAAATTGATGGAAAGAAATCACCAAGACAAGACCTAAAGAAATCTCAAGATGAAACCCTAATCTTGTTGCCTCAAAAGCTCTTGAGAGAATTGTGCGATGTTTTGGAATAGTTTCTAAGTGTTAATGAATAGGATAATATGGTAAATAACCTCCTAAGTATATTAAAACTCATGGGTCCTAATTAGGGTAAGTAGGAAAATATCCAGAATACCCCTATTTAAATCCCTTACAAATCCTTCACAGGGATACGGCTGGCCCATACGAGTTGTACCCTCCAAATATAATTGTACCCACCACTCGTATCTAATCATCAAGGATCAAACACTATCTAGTATATGACTCATCAAACTAAGCCAAAACCACAACATGCGACCCGTATCCATAACTCGTATCCCTGGCAGAATAAAATACTAAGAGGATCAAATACTTCCCACCATACGAGTCCCTCATATGACTTGTACCAAGCCCTACGACTCATACCCCAAAGTCATACCCATTCAAGTAACCAAAACTATCTAACCAACTAATACTTGTCAGCATACGAGAGGACCATACCACCTATTCCCTAACATATGGCTTGTACCCATGAGTCATATTGGGTCCGGAGAATGAAAATTCCAGGAAGTTTTCTAAGGGTCGACACCCAAGATGTTTCATTCTCCCCCACTAGGAACATTCGTCCCCGGATGAATGACAAGTTAGGGGTAACCATACACAGAGTAATTTGTATTATCAAACATCCTTTTAATAAAGTTTGAAAACAAAAAGGCAAAGATGTTAATCTTTCCTTTACCAAACTCAAAAAATAAATATATGTTGAAGATACATACCTTCCACACAAATCCCAGGAGAAAAAAAATGCAGATATTTGGACTTCATGTCCTCTTCTGCTTCCCAAGTAGCTTCTTCCACCTTATGGTTCCGCCACAGAACCTTAACTGAAGCCACATCCTTGGTTCGAAACCAACAAACTTGCCTATCTAATATCTCATCCGAAACTTCTTCATAAGATAGAAAATCTAAAATACCTATTCCTTCCAAAGGAACAACCAAAAAAGATTCACCAATACACTTCTTCAACATCGAAAAATGAAAGACTGTATTAACCAAACCCAAACTAGCTGGAAACTCCAGTTCTTAAGCAACATTTCCTGCCTTCCGCAAAATCTCATAAAGACAAACATACCAAGGATTGAGTTTTCCATTTTTTCCAAACTGCACCCCTTCCTTCATGGGAGATACCTTAAGAAACACCCTATACCCGACCTCAAACTCCAAGTATCTACACCTAACATTTGCATAGGACTTTTGGTAACTTTAGGCAGCTTTAAGCCTATTCCAAATCACCTTGACCTTCTCTATCTCTTGATAAACCAAATTTGGTCCAAACATATCCGCCTCCCTAAGCTCAAACCAGCCAATAAGGGATCTACACCTCCTACCATACAATACCTCAAAAAGAGCTATACCAATACTCGAATGATAGCTATTGTTGTAAGCAAATTCCACCAAAGGTAGATACTCAACCCAATTGCCACTATAGTAAGTCACATAGGCCCGAAGCATATTCTCTATTGTCTGAATAGTTCTCTCCGCTTGCCTATTCGACTACAGATGAAAAGCAGTACTCAGACTAACCTTAGTCCCCCAACTCTTTTTGGAAAGACCGAAAGAAGTGAGACATCAACTGAATATCATAATCAGAAATAATCAAAATAGGCACCCCATGCAGCTTCACAATCACTTATAGATACAGCTTTGTAGAATCCTCCACTGAAAAAGTAGTCCACACTGCCAAGAAGTTAGCAGAATTAGTCATCCCATCCACGATGATCCAAATTGAATCATACTAACTCCGAGACCGAGGAAGACTGGCAACAAAGTCCATTAATCATTTCCCACTTCTATTCTGGCAAATCAATTTCTTGATATAACCCTCTTGGCCTCGTGTGCTCAACCTTAACCTGTTGATACACCATACATTTGGCCATAAAATCAACCACATCCCTCTTTATGACATTCTTACAATAGATCTCCTTGAGATTATGATACATCTTAGTCGAACCAGGATAAATAACATAGTGAGACTCATGCGCCTCAGTCAAAACCCTTTACCATAGTCCATCGACATCAGAAAAACATAATCTCTCTTGGTATAATAAAGTACCATTACCACTAATCTCTAACACCACTAACTTTTTCCCACTAATGTCACTCTTGATTTTTATCAAGGCAGGATTTATCACTTATTTCTCCTTAATCTCTGCATCGAGAGATGATCGAACCACTTCTTGCACTATCACACCACCATTCTTAGAGTCCAAGAGACAAACTTTAAGATTAGCCAAGCTTTGAATATCCTTCACCAATTCCCATTTTTCTTACTCCACATAATCCAAACTCCCTATATACAACCTTCTAAGAGCATCAACAACCAAGATAGCCTTACTGGGTGGTAGTGAAGACTTATATCATAATCCTTGAGAAGCTTAAGCCATCTCTTCTCTCTGAGGTTAAGCTTTTTCTAAGTGAACACGTACTGAAGACTCTTGTGATCAGAAAAGATATCCATGTGAACATCATTCAAATAATACCACCATATTTTCAAAGTAAACACAACCGCCAACAACTTCAAAGGATGAGCGGGATAATTCCTCTCATGTACCTTCAACGACCTGGAAGCATAGGAAATCACCCTTCCATGCTGTATCAAAATACAACCAAGCCCTACCCAAGATGTAACATAATAAACCACAAACCCACTATTGCCCTCCGATAAAGTCAGGATTAGAGCCAAAGTAAAATTATCCTTCAACTTCTCAAAAATCCCTTCACAAACATCAGACCAAGAAAACTTAACCTTATTCTTAGTCAACTTAGTCAAAGGAGCAGCTATCGAAGAAAAACTTTCCTTAAACTGCCTATAATACCCGACTAAACCCAAGAAGCTCTGAATGTTGGATGGAGTCATGGGCCTAGGCCACCTCTTCACCACAACAACCTTTTATAGATCTACCATGATCCCTTCACTAGAAACTATATGACCTAAGAAAGTGACAATGTTTAACAAAAACTCACACTTAGATAACTTGTCATACAACTTTTGTTCCTTTAAGGTCTTCAGCACCACACGTAGGTGATTAGCATGATCTACCTTGCTCTTTGTATAGACCAGAATGTCATAAATAAACACAATGATGAAGAAATCTAAATACTACCTGAAGACTATCTTCATCAAGTCCATAAATGCTTTCAGAGTGTTAGTCAACCTAAATGACATCACCAAAAACTCAAAATGCCTATACCGAGTATGAAAAGTCGATCCACCTCCTTTATCTTAACCTGATGGTACCTAGACCAAAGATCTATCTTAGAGAATAACTTGTCACCTTGCAACTTATCAAACAAGTCATCTATTCGAGAAAAAGGATACTTGTCCTTGACTGTCACCTATTTTAACTTCTTGTAGTCATTGCATATCTGAAGGGAACCATCCTTCTTGTGCACAAAAAATACCGGTGCACCCAATGGAGAAATACTAGAAAGAATAAACCCATTTTTTAGAAGATCCTTAAGTTGATCCTTGAGATCCATCAACTCAGCTGGAGTCATTCTATATGGAGGAATAGAAATTGGACAGGTGTCCAAAAGCAAATCAATACCAAACTCTATTTCCCATTCCAGAGGAACACTAGGAAGATTCTCCAGAAAAACCTTTGAAAACTCATTAACCACAGGGACCAAAGACAATAAAGGACCTTTCAAGTTAGAAACTTTAACCCGAACTAAGTGATAAGGACAACCCTTGGAGATTAACACCAAGCTCTAAGATAGGAAATAAACCTCCCCTTAGGAGCTAACGAATTACCATTCCATTCTATAACTGGTTCGCCAGAGAACTTAAAGATAAACTTATGAGTTTGACAATCCCAGAATACATACCAAGAATGCAACCAATCTATACCTAAAATTACATCAAAATCTACTATATCCTACTCAAATGGATCCACCAAGGTCTATTTACCGCGAAGAGATACCACACACTTCTATTGACTCTCTTAGCAATAACCAAGTTATCTACCAGGGTAGAAATAGAAAAAGGATCCAAAATAACTTCTGGATCAAAACCAAAAGATACAACCACTAGGGAGTCACATAAGAAAGAGTGGACCACCAATCAAGCAAACAATATACATCATGAGAGAAAAGTTATAACGTACCAGTAATGACATCAGGTGATGCCTTGGATTCCTGTCAGGATGCAAAAACATACAACGTATTCCGACAAACACTAGAACTAGTAGCAACGACAGAAGAAGATGCCACACCACCAGGTGTAAGAGCAGAAGATAAAGCCATAAAAATATTATTCACCCCCATAGAAACCTTATTGACTGGGCAATCCCTGAGCCGATGGATTGTCTGGCCACACTTGAAGTATTTTTACCTTTCTTCATCATAATAACCCCAACAAGGACTACCATAGAATCGACAAAGAGGACACAAAAAAACTAACTGGCCTTCACTAGCTTGAGAATGGACCACTTGTTCCCAAAAAATATCACCACCTTGATGATGTCTGTCTCCCGACTGGTTAGGAGCATTAGCAGAAAAGGATCCAAAACTCCCCCACTTTTTTTCCACTATCTCTACCACCCTAAGACTGAGCACCTCCCTGATTAGAAAACCTATATCTCTTTCCCTGCCTATTCCCAAACTCCACCGGCCCCTTCTTATTATCTTTAACCTGCTGCATATAAATAGCTAACCTCATGACATCCATATCTTTAATCAGCACGATAGTCTTATTCTCTACAATTAGATCTTTATTCAACCCAAAAGTAAACTTTCTCATTCTTGATCTCATATTAGCGACCAAGTCATGATCATACCTTGATAGCTGATGGCACTTTAAAGCATATTCCATTACTGACATCCTCTTCTTCTTGAGGTTCAGAAACTCCTCCATCTTATCTTCCCTCAACTCTTGAGGAAAGAACGAACTTAAGAAGGCATTAGAAAATGCTTTCTACAACTTTTTCTCTTCTATATCACTTCTATCTCTGTCCCACTCCTCATACCACTGATAAGCAACATCCTTGACATGATAAGCTACAATGTTAACCCCCTCTACATTTGTAGCCTGCATCACTAGAATAATCATTTCTATCTCATCCAAGAAGCCCTATGGATTCTCCTCCACCTTCACTCCAGTAAAAGTAAAAAGACATATCTTTATAAATTGACCGACCCTTGTGGGCTAAACAGACAAAGCACCAACCACACCCCACTCAGCTTGAGCAAAAACCAGTTGGGTAATAACATGAATAGACTAATGAAATTCTACATTCGTCATGTTACCCCGAGAGACCTATGACGAACTAGCCGAAATAGAAGAAACTCCAACACCATCAGGAATAGTACTATGAGATCAAAGATGTACTCCAGATGTATGACATAGCTCTTCAACATTATCCCTAAATGGGACAGAAAAATTTCCTTATGTTCGAGATCTAGGAGGTATGATCTGAAAGTAGAGCAAATAAGGATTAGAGAATATTTCAGATTTGAGAACTCAAGCTTGAAGATAGAATACCAAGAAAGTAAAACCTTCCTAAATATCTTGTAGTTTCTCTCTTATAAGTGTGGCGCACTTCACACCCCTAAAAAAGACTCTACTCGACATGATTTTATAAAATCCCTAGTGACCATGAACCTAGGCTCTAATACTAACTTGACACGATCTAACCTTGGGCCTTGTCGTAATGGGAATCCTAAGTCCAACCAAGACTGGGGACCACACCCTGTTACCTAGCCCAACCACCTATATCTACCCTTACATGGGATGAATTTCGAGCATATAATCAGATAGCGTAAATGCTTTTTTGAAGACTCTGGGATAGGGTCATAATTATTACCAACCCAACTGAGTCTAACCAACCTTAACCAACCCAAATCAACCATCCATCTATACCAAGCCAAACCAAAGGCCACGAACCAAGCTATAACCAAAGAGAATACCAAAACATAATATAATAGTTAATCCCAAAATGTAATATGATGGAACAATGAGAAATCATGTCTGATTATGCCAGCCTCCCAGTTTATTGCAATGCCAGCGTGGCACTAATATCGATCCCTCCTATACGAACTCCCAAAAGTACCATAAATCCTCTATCCAAAAAAGTAAGCAAGTTCGATTAGGACATACTCCCAACTATGACGTAAACCAATATCCAAAATAAAGTCAAAACATCTAACAATATCTATAACATGAAATGATGCCTTCTGAAAGAAGGGAAGCTCAACACTTTAGTCTACATATTATCCGCGAGTTAATCACTATGTAGAAAGAGTTGAATGGCTAGTTTATGCATAACGTGGGTGTATAGCCGCCAATAGATGGGTTAGCGAGTGACTTCTAGCATGAATGATATGGATATAATAATGCTAGTTATAAAACCAAGTAAAACCATCCTATGCACACAACCATACATATATATATAACCATACCTGGAAAGAGGATCTATGTTTACCATGCATTTAAAACCTTTACCTGGGAGGTGTAGGTTAGCCATCCTAAACCACTCACGAGCTATATGGGTTCAGCTTCCATTGCTGAAAGGGCCCCAGTACGTGTAGTCTCATAACCAAGGAAGTATACCATACGATAACTAGTACATCCCCTAATAGTGTGACATCATGCACACGGTCCACTAAGACTAATCCTCATATCTTCAGATATGAGTTTTCTATTTTGGTCCCCTCAGGACTGCCACCCTTCATGTTTTTGCTTTATATCCCTCCATTCATGTCCAATTCAAACCATTTCTAAATAACCAACCAATCCATTTACCACTTTATTAACCAAGGCCAATATTAGTGGCATCATCATACCACCCCTTACTTGTAAGTAATATCCATAGTAAAACTATTTTGGTTAAGGAGAATGTCAACTACCCTTATATATACCATAGCAAACCACTTTGGATACTTCCATGTTCCCCACAAGAATAAACATTTAGACTTTAGCCTTTTCAAACCATTTAAACCATGGATAATTCCTTTACTAAGTTTAAAACATGCAAGAGTTCTATTAAAAAAAGTTAATGCAATGAACATATCTTTATAAGCATTTTATAAAACACCTTGGGGGCATAATATATCCAAAACCAAATCCAAAGACCATTAAACCATTACCATGTTATCCAAAACCACCATTAATGTAAATAAAAGCATAATTAAAACCATAGGAAACCATAACCAATCATTTAATATCAAAACCTTTAAATAATAGTTGAAAATCATAATCATGAAATAGTAAAACCATAAAATCAAACATTTAAATCATGACTTTGGTTTAAATTACAATGAGGGAAGAGAATCATGCCTAATACTGAAGAATTAATGGAAAGAAATCACCAAGACAAGCCTCAAAGTTATACTCAAGATGAAACCCTAGTCTTCTTGCCCTAGATCTTGAGAGAATTATGGAGTGTTTTGGAATAGTGTTTAAGTGTTAAGGAATAGTAATAGGGTAAATAAACTATTAAATAAAGGGTAAATAACCTTAAGTTTATTAGATGTCGTGGGTCCTAATTAGGGTAAGTAGGCAAATATCCAGAATACCCCCACTTAAATTTCTTAAAAACCCATCACAGGGATACGACTAACCCATATGAGTCGTACCCTCCCAATACGATTAGTACCCACTACTCGTATGTAAGCCTCAACCCTCAGATCAAAAACTATCTAGTATACGACTCATCCAACCAAGTCGTAACCACAATATACAATTCGTATCCATAACCCATATCCCTAGCAGAATAAAATACCAGGAAGATCAAACACTGCCCTCTATAAGAGTCCCTAATACGACTTGTACCAAGCCCTATGACTTATACCCCTAAGTCGTACCCATTCTAGTAGCAAAAACCACCCTACCAACTAACACTGGTCAGCATACGACAAGACCATACCACCCATACCCTAATTTATGGGTCGTATTAGGTCTAGAAAATAAAAATTACAGGAAATATTCTAAGGGTCGAAACCCATGATGTTATGAACATGCTATACCTATGTGTTTACATATGTTTTAGATTTTCAAGTACTAAGTCAGTCAAATAATGAATTCTACTATCATATTCAGATGTATTATTATCATATTGAGCATTATCAATTATGATTTTAGTTAACAGTAATCAATACCAGTGTCAGTTTAGTTTGGAGTAGGATTTAGCATCGAACGAACATAGGGATGAAGGCTCACCCGCCAGTAAAGGGCTGAGACCTTTAATAGAAATCCATAAGTTCCAAAACTACATAGCCAACATAGGTTATGATATATCACCAGCTAGTAGAGGACTGACCTAGTCCTTCGAGACATTAGTTTAGTGGATCTACATAGAAGTGTTAGTACCCATGGCAAGGTATTGATACTCTTCCAACTGGGTTTATAGGTTGGACCCTAATTAGGTAAAATTAGGGAATGTCAGTTACATAATAGCTCCTATAATTTTAGTTCAGTATTCAGATTATATCTGTTCAGGTTTGCATGACCAACAATTCAGTTATTAGTTATTTAGTCAGAAAATTTTATAGATTATTTTAGTGTATGCTTTATCCATATGTATTTTAGTTAGTCACTATCTCACATACCAGTACATTTAAAGTACCATACTCACTTTTGCGCAATAATGATTTCACAATATAGGTTCGGACTCTCTGTTCCCCAATCACCATTAGTTAACTCAAAACCACTTAGCAACAGTTGTGGTGAGTCCTTATCCATCTAGGACAAGTTATGTTCAGTTTGTTTTAGTATAATTTTCATTTCAGATAGTCAGTTTCAGTTAGGGGTTTGTCCCTTCAAATCACATTTCTTATAGGCTTTTAAATAGATGCTTATATATTAAGATATTTAGATTAGATACTCAGTTATTCAGACTTATTTTTGGTTTATTCTATAATTCAGATATTTTGGTATTTGATTCACATTTATATCTTATAAGACCTTTATCAATTTAACTTTCGCATATGATATTTCATTATTATATTATTCAGTGCTCACAGCAGGTTAGGGTTACTTATGACCTTAAGCACCATGTTATGGTTAGGGGTGGTCTTGGGTCATGACATTATGCCCTATGGACAGGAGCTGACACGACCACATTGTGTATTAATTTATGGAATGCTCTATAACTCTTCCCTTAGAGAAAAATTTAGACCAAGGGATTTCAGGCAACAAGTTACGTCCCATGGGCAAGTATTGACACTACCACACTGTGTTTTTATTTTTGAAATGTTCTATAACTATAGTGTTTTAGGCAAGACTTTACCCAAGAACTTTCAAACAACAAGTTATACCCCATAAGTAAGAGTTGACACTACCACATTATGTTTTGATTTATGAGATGCTCTATAACTCTTGTCTTATAGGCAAGACTTAGCCAAAGAAATTTTAAAAAACAGTTATGCCTCATGGGCAATAGTTGATACTACCATATTGTATCTTGATTTATGAGTTTTTCTATAAATCAAGGACTTTCAAACAACACGGTATGTCCCATATGCAAGAGTTGACACTACCATATTATGTTTTGATATAAGATGTTGTATAAGTCATGCCTTATAAACACAACTTAGTCCAAGGAGTTTCAAACAGTACGTTACGCCCTATGGGGAATAGTTGACACTATCACATCATTTCTTGATTTATGAGATGTTCTATAATTCATGCCTTAGAGGCAAGAATTAGGATGCGTTACGCCTTATGGATAAGAGTTGATATTACCACATTGTGTTTTGATTTATGATATGTTCTATTAGTCTCACCTTTAAGACAAGACATATCCCAAGAACCACCCCAAAAAATAAGTTATGCTCAATGGACAAGTATTGATACTACCTCATTGTGTCATATTTATGAGATGCTCTATAACTCATGCCTTCGAGGTAAGACTTAAGAATTTTCAAATATTAAATTATGCCCACGAGCAAGACTTGACACTACCATATTGTATCGTGATTTATGAAATATTTTATTGCTTTTTTCTTAGAGGCAACACTTATCCCAAATGACTTTCAAACAAGAAGTCATGCCCTAAAATTTACTTTAATGTCAAAGAAAGAAGATCCTCTACGGATTATCCAACTTCTAATTTATTAGAAAAATATAGTAAAGTTGAGAAAAAAAAGAGAGAAAAGAAAAAGACAAGATTGAGAAAAAACAGATAAAAAAATAAAGGTTAAGGAAAAAAAAGAGTAAAATAAACAACAAAAGAAAAAAAATAATGATTAAGAAAAAAAAAGAGAAGAAAAAAATAACAATAAAGTTTGAGAAAAATAAAAAATAAAATAAATGTTGGGGCAACTGAATTTAAAAAAAAAAAAGAAATGAGAAATAAAAAATATTTGAGAAAAAAAGTAAATGAAAAATAAAGATTTCAATAAATAAGTTAAAACAAGAAAAAAAAAGGAAAAGAAATTATAAATATCAAGAAAAAATAAAAAGTGAAAAAAGAAACAAAAAAAAGAAGTTGAAACACAAATGAGCATGAAAAGTTTAAAAACATTTAAGAGGCAAAATATAATTGTATTATACATAAAAAGGAAGGAAGACTAGTATTTGAAGATTATTCTCATTGGAGACCAAAAAACAAAGGGTAATCCCATAACCATTTGACACCTTAGTCTCAATTAATATTTATACGTTTCTTATTCAGGTTTATCCTAATGGAGATCAACCTATATTTATATTTATAATATATTAAAAGGTGAAGGACTTTAGAAATATTTTTTGAGCATATTGTCCTTCATTAAAAGTCTTTTTTTTAGTCAAAATTATTTTTTTACTATTTTTTCTAATATTTAAGAGCTGAAAATTAATTAAATATATTTATGGTAAAACCTTTCCTTATTAGAAGCCATCAGAATTAATGACAAATAATATTTTTTTCATTAGTTTAAGAATTCTAAATCAACTAAATCTAACTTTAAGAAATTTTAAAAAATATAGAAATAAATATAAAAGCGTTAGAATAAGAAAAATTTAAGAAGTATCAAATTTTTAAAATTTGTAAGTACATAATAAGTATGTAATCAATAGTTTTATAAAGTTTTGACTTTAAAAAATAGGACAAATTTTAAATATGAAAAAAAAATAAAGATAATCGTACCACAAATATGGATTAAATTGATGTGTTTCTCTTAGCATCTGGCAACAGGGGAAATAGATACTACATGACAAATGCAAAAGTGATGATCCATCAACCAATTGTCACTTCTGACAGTAAAATATATATTTGCTTACACTAAGATATATATATATATATATATATATATATATATATATTTATGTTTATAATATTATATTAAAGTATGGAGAATCTTTGAAAAGTGATTTAAACTTTTATACTTCATTAAAATTTTAGCAATAGATCGAATTATTTAATTTTAAATAATCAACATTATACGTACAAGACATGTGCGGTTAAACTAGCATAATATATTAAAAGTGTGAAGACCCTTAGAAAAGAGATTTGAACTTTTTACTCTTCATTCAAAGACTATTCTTTAGACAAAACTGTTTTTTCACTATTTTTTTAATTTATTATTTAATTATTTTTTATTATATTCACTAGAATTCCTAAAATATATGGTAGGAGAATAAATTAATATTTTTCTTTCTACTAAACTTCCTAAAATATATGAGACTTCTAAAATATATGGTAGAAAAATTAATTAATATTTTCCTTTCTACTGTTCAATTAGAAAAATACTCCTAAAATAGGATTCTATTAAGGAAATACTTTTATAAATATTGAAATGTACGTTAAACTAAAGAACAATCTAGTTTGCTTATTGGGAGAATATGATTGATGCTCATCTAACTTGATTCAATTGCATGTCTAAATGATGGATGCTTGACTTTCTAACCCTCAACTTCTTCACTGCTTTTGTCAGCATAATAGAATTCAACATGAGTGTATGTATATATATATATCTTCTTTGTTTTAATTCAAAATCATTCTTTAGGATCAAAATTTTCATCCAGACAAGAGTTAGTTGGATTCAAATCGAAGCTTTATGATCACTATTATATATATATTTTTATAGTTTACAGGTCATAGATGAATATCGATTGACTTTGAAGAATTTCTTGTGTAAAGGTCAGGTTTAATTGTATTGTTTTGATATTTTTATTATATTGTTGTTTTATTTTAATTTACAGATGCTAGATTAATGTGGGTCGACTTTGAAAATTTTTTTTAGGTAAAGGTTAGAGTTAATTGTATTATCTTAATACAGTTCGTAGATGAATTTCGATCGGCTTTGAGAAATTTGTGTGTAAAATTTATGTTTAGTTGTATTATTTTGACATCACTTTTATCGTATTATTTTGTTGCAGTTTACAGGTGATAGATAAATGTTCGTCAGCTTTGAGAATTTTTTTTATGTAAAGGTTAGGTTTAGTTGTATTATTTTAATATCTCTATAATCATATTATTTTGTTATGTTTACAGGTGGTAGATGAGTGTCAGATGACTTTGAAAAAAAATTCGTGTGTAAAGATTAAATTTAACTGTATTATTTTGATGTTCCTATCATTGTATTGTTTTGTTGCAATTTACAGATGGTAGATGAATGTTGATCGACTTTTAAAAATATTTTTGGTAAAAATTAGATTTAATAAATAAATTCTCCATCTATACATACTCAAAAGATATTAAATTTAATTATTATATTCATCTTTATTATTTAATCAAATATTCTATTTAATATAATGTTTGAGCTCATTAAAGTGACACACAAAGTGCGTACTCCTAAACTAGTTATTATAAAAATACGTAGGATAAAACGTAAAAAATAGTTTCACATTTTAAAAGTAATTAATAAACCTAATATATTAAGACTCAAGACGTTGGAGCGATATCGGTACTTAATTAGGAGACTCTTGATTGACTTGTAATACAAAATTTAATCAAAAGGAATCCTGTTATTGTGAAGGACCAGAGCAGCCTATGTCATACTATTCTAATTTTTTTTTTTTAATGTTTGGAATTTTTTTTTTTGACAATCAAATTCAAAGATACGAGATATGACCAAGATTTTGTGCTTCTACTAAATTCTAATTAATTCAAGAAGTTTGTTAAGGTTTTGTTTTCTTGTAGAAAAAGTCAATCAAGAAATTTAAATTGCGAAGGTGTTTGTTTAATTTTTATTTACTGTTCTTTTTGCTACAAAATGCTCCGGAATTTTCAATCCTAAAGATAATATCACGGATATAGAAAACAAATTGGCAAAAGTTTCCTAGTAAAATGCATGTTGTTTTTAATGAAGTCAAATCATTAGTAGCATTATCCAAATTCAGTGAATGGAAAACATAATAACCGACAAGTTGAGGATTATCTTTCACTTAATAACAATGATAGTCTCAGATGGATGTGATTAGTGGGAAACATGGAAGTAATTATGTCATCAAATGTTTTGCAGGAATTCATATTTTGGATGCTAAGTTTGTGAAAAAGACAAAAAAGGATATTTTTGGCTACTTATTGAAGCAATTATGAATGTTCGAGATACTTTTTAACTGGTTCGTGATTAAAGTATGTGAGGAAATCGAATAGGAGCTAAAAAGATGACTCTCGACAGTTGCTAAGAAAAAATACGGATCGCATGTAGTACATGTGGACCACATGTGGGCAAATCAAGTGTCAAAAGTCCAAAATATCGAGAGCTAACCTACGAGATTTTTTGGTCCTGGAATTTATGGTCACCACTTGCTCCCACCCTGCAGGCCACAAATACTACCTGCACTAAGGGTCAGGGCGCAGGTAGGGACCACAAGTAGCCACCAACACTTTTTTCTCCTATTTCATTCGAACTTTAGTTTTAGGGTTTTCTCATGTACTATAAATACCCCTTATGTGGTTTTAAGTAGAAGGAATGCACTCTTGATACTTAAAAATATATTTTGATTCCGAGATCCGACTTTGGTCTTGGAATTGTCTTGTATTGATTTCATTTGACTAATTCAGTTATGGTTTTGGGATTTTCTACTTATTATTATGATTTCATCTATGATTTCAATCATGAATGTTATTGATTATTTCATAAGCATGAGTGGCTAAATAACCATAGCTAGAGTTGTGGAAACCCTAGCGGATTGGCGAAGTAGGAAAAGTGCTATTGTTGTTTTAAACTGATATGTATGTATACATTACATTTCTTCACTTTAATAGTTATTTTAGCGGCGGCCAACGTTAAGATCCCACCTAGATTATTGCTACTTACTCCAAAAGAAGAGTAGTAACTAGGAAAACATAATCGCAACAGTAGTTTAAAGTTTAATTATCGATCCAGTAGGAGCCCACATGATCCTAGCATATTGAGAGAACATTACATCTCAATATTTGCTTTTTCATTTCTTTCACAGGATTTAGTTGACTATGCAACACTAGGAGCTTCTTCTAAGCTGGTAACTGCTCTTTTAAGATATCTATTTCAGGTAAGTTAGGGGTGTGATAAGTTTGTTTTCAATCCACAAGTAGACAGGATTGAAAATATGGCCACCAATTAGAGTCAGGTTATTTGTATTTTGAGTGTGGAGTACCTGATAGCTGACCATGGTCATTGGGAATCATGGGTTCATGGGATGAGTATCTATAAATATTTCTTGCATTAGAATAATTGTCACAAGATACAAAAATAAGCATATGCGTAGATCCAATGCCTCTAGCATAAATCTTCATACCATTAATCGTGCTAGTAATATTGTAATACCCCAAAAAATCTAAACCAATATTAGAGCCATGTACCAAGCTCATGCATAGTACATCATGGTTCTTTTATAGTTTTATGAGTAAGTTAGATGTATATTAAGGCTTCAAATAACTTCCATCTATCAGACGAATCAAAACATTCCTTATCGATTGAATTCTTGAGAAGGATATTGGTATAGTCAAACGAGCATATCTCTCATTATACTTGGAATTTTAGAGCTCATGACCGATCAATATATATATATATATATAATTGAATTAGCTTTCCAACGATATCAATTTTGCCTAAATACGATAACGGAGAAAAGAGTTATTTCTATTTTACTCTAGCATGTCAGGCTGGAAATAGTGTGACGACATTCGTGGAAGCTTACCACATTTGTGACGCCCTATCACAAAGGTTGTTAGCCTTAGGCATAAACTAGATCCTAAGTGACGACATTCATAGTAGCTTACCATATTTGTGACACCCTATCACGAAGGTCGTCAGCCTTAGGCAGAAACCAGCTCCTAAGTGACTACATTCATGGTAACTTACCACATTTGTGATGCCCTATCACGAAGGTCCTCAGCCTTAGGCAGAAACTAGCTCCTAAGTGATGACATTCGTGGTAGCTTACCACATTTATGACTCCCTATCACGAAGATCGTCAGCCTTAGGCAGAAACCAGCTCCTAAGTGGCTACATTCGTGGTAGCTTACCACATTTTTGATGCCTTATCACAAATATCGTCAGCTATTATTTTCAGCAACTGAAAATTTATTTCATAAGGGTATTGTGGTCTTTTACCTTCACTTCCCATGACTTATAACCCTCAAGGAACATATTATCTTCCATTCTCTTTAGTTAAAACATCTCAAAAAGCTCTCTCATACACTTTCAACCACAAGATTAGGGTTTCCTCTCAAGATCATCTCTTCAGGAACAAGAACATTCTTTCCCAAAGGGGTGAAACCCTAGTCAAGAAAAATCAAGGGCAAGCCTAAGGATTTCTTCAAGAACCTTCAGAAATATTAGATCTCTTTCAAGATCAAGCTTTAAGGTATGCATAGTGTTCATCTATGGATTCAATTAGTTCATAGAGCTCAAGAATCATGCTTTTAAATGTTATTTTGTAAACTTTTTGTGGTGATATAAGCATGTACTTGTTGATAATTGTTGTTTAAGTTTCAAGATGATATCTAAAGGTGTTTTCATGGAATATATGTAGTTGTTAGTTGAAAAATACAAACTTTGGGTGGTTTGGTATGATGCAAGTATGAAATCCACCTATGCCTTATAGAATGCATGCAAGGTGTTTGATAAAATGCCTAGGATGCTAGAAATTCATATTTACATGATATCTAATGACAAGTCCATGTTGGCTATACACTTTAATATGGATTTCCATGCTATTTATGTGTTGTTATTATTGTGGTATGAAATATTTATGATAATGGAGATATGAATTATGCACATGAAATATATCCATGCTTTCCCCTACCATGTTTGAGATGTTGAATAAATACATGAAGTATAATATCCCCTACTTATGCAATGTGAATTATGGACTCAAATCTTATGATCAAGTCAGTCATATTGTGTCTGTTTCCTTCCATCGATTCCTGGGGTTATTCGTACCCAAAAATATAACTGTGTGCCTAGAGCCATGTCATGTTTCATGATATATAAAATCAAGCCATGATTCAGTAGAATTCAGTCAGTCATGTGACTCAGGAAAACTCAGTAATCTCAGTAGTTCAGTATTCCCAGTAATTTAAGTGCTCAGTAACCTCAGTAATCTCAGTAGTTTAGTAATCTCAGTACTCAATAATAGTCGTAACCTCAGTATTCAAAGTCAATCTCAGTAACTTCAGTACTCTCAACCAGTCCTCAAAACTCAGTACATTTCGTCAGTTATCAGAATCTAGTAAACTTAGTTTTAGCTCGCTAAACAATACCACTAGTATCAATCTAGTTAATCAGTATTAGTTCAGCTAATCATTTCAGTTTAGTTATTCAGTTCAGCCCAGTTATTTAGCTCAGTGTCTTTCATATGGGAGTAGGATTCAACACCGAGTGATCCTAGGGATGGGGACTCACCCGTCAGATTAGGACTGAGATCCTTAGAATCAATCCCTAAGTTCCAGAACTATGTAGACAACATAGGTTAAGACATCACAGCCTGTTATATGAGGGTAGATGAGGTGGCTTAACCTGTTATATGAAAGTTTCCCACCGTTATCACTAGAGTTACCTGTTATATGAAGGTTGCCCGCATGTTATCCTTACCAGTGGCGCGGTATTGACACCCTTCCAATCAGGGCAGAGATTGGACCCCAGTCAGCTTAGCTTGGGGTATGTCAGTTAGATGACTACATCCCATAATTTCAGTTACAGATTCAGGACTGTCAGATACAGTCAACTTAATTCAGTAGTACAGATTCAGTACTGTTAGAGACAATCAATCCTTATCATTATAAATAGACTTCAAGATCACCCATTAGACAGGACTAATCTCAACTATAGTTAAGCAGTATTAGAATCATCAAATTTAAAGATCACCTGCTAGATAAGACTGATCTTAAATTCAGTTACTCCATATAAAATAGAACTTAGATAGTTCCATCAGAACTTAGACTGTCAGATACAGTCGCTCAATATCAGTTACACTGGTTACGCCGATCATCACAATTATATCAGGCAAATAGTTTTCTAAAATCATGTATCAGTCATATCAGTTATCAGAATTCATGATATCAGTATTTAGCTTCTGGACTATCAGACACAGTCAACCAGACCAGTTCTTCATAATTCAAACTGTCAAAAATAGTCATTCATCTATGCAGTATCTCAGTATCAGTACACTCATGTTGTCAGTATTCACACTCAAAAGTTAGTATCTCCACGAGTTCAGTTATAGTTATGTATACATGTATGTATTCTCATGTTCATATTAGTTTGCATTGTTTATGCATATAACCCTTTGCATTTATCCTACCTCACTCATATACTTAGTACATTCAGACGTACTAACTTATTTGCGCTATGGTGCTTTCTCTTATGTTACACCATAGGTTAAGAGGCACGAGCTCCAGATCAACAGTAGCATTCCAGTGTTTAGAGTTTGCAGTGAGTCCTTCTTATTCGAGGATGATATAATTATTGCTATATTTACTATTCAGTTGCTAGATAGAGTTAGTTGGAGACATGTTTATTCAACTCCTTATTCAGTTCAGTTAGAGGCTTCCAGACTAGATGTCAGATTAGATATTCAGATCTCATTATTTTTAGTATTTATGACTTGTTTTAGTATTGTTATAACTTTTTCAGATATTTTGTTATCAGACGTTTATTCATTTCAAACCTTATAGTTTTTTATATTTATGTTTTCGAATTTTTTGATATATTATGCAGTATATAGGTATAGATATCAATCATGGGTTAGCTTGTGGTCCTTTGGGGTCATGAGCACCGTGTAGAACTCCAGTTCAGAAAATCGGGGTGTTACAAACTTGGTATCAGAGCCTAAGGTTCAATAGAGTCCTAGGAAGTTTGAAAGCCGCATCTAGTAGAGTCTTGTACATGCGTGTGTTGTGCACCACACTTATATACAGGAGGCTATGAGATGTTTTAGGAACCTTATTTCATGTCTCAGATCGTGCTATAGCAAGGTTCTCTAAGGAACCCATGTAGTTTCACATCTTACTCTCCTCATGTCATCTTTACCTTACTTTCAAGGTAACAAAAATAGTGAAGCTTAAGTCCTAAAGATAGGGCATTCTCAGACAGTATCCCATCAGTTAAGTTATGTTCTAAAGTTGTACGGATCTCATTCATAATCATGAGAACTTATTCTCGAACCCAGATTTAGATATGCCATCAGATCCCTTCTCAAAATCCTACAATAGCATGTGACCTAGAGTTAGAAGCATGAACCCATGATTTTACCAATAGACAAGTTGGGATACGATATCCATATTGAATAGATTATGTATTCATGAGGATAGTTGTGCTATACTGAATCAGCAAGCTTGAACAGTTTGAGTTAGAAAATTTAAGTTTAGTGACTTGAAATTAAGCATAATGGTGTGGATGTGATATTAGTAGTATATGATAAAATAGAGGTAGATGATGTGTTTAGTAAGGCGAGCATGTGTTTATTAGAGTGTAAATATGTGATGATAATTACAGTTCAGTTCAGAGATTAGTTTAGTGTTCACAGACTAATGATGATGGCTTAAAGCCAAGGAGGAGATGGTAGATCAAGTACCTAAGTCAGGCACTCAGATTCCAGTAGTAGTGCCAGTATGTACAGAAAAACAGTTAGGGAAGATGATTCTGGACCCATCCTTATCTCAGCGTAAAGTTTTGTACTTCAGTCAGCATAATGCCTATGCATGCTTCATGTCTCAGATTCCATGGATATAGCCTATGTTCACACGCATTCCATAGAATTGTATGTGCTTTCAGTTCCCAGTATAGGAAGTTCAGTTCTAGATCACTCAGTGTTACAAATTATATTCCATAAACTCATGAATTCCAGACTTAGGTCACGCAGCTCATGACTCATGTATGCATATCATGTTTTACAATATACTCAGCTTCCATGACTCATGCTACATCCCTACTAATCAGTTAAATTCAGACTATGTTATGCATACCCTCAGTTTAGACCTTTTGGTACACATATAGTATTTATATTCTATCCCTCAAACTTTAGTCAAGTGCCAAGTTCAGTTATGTGTCTATTCATATTTCAGATTCTCTTGACTTAACCCCTTTAGTGAGCTCTCTTTGTGAAAAAAGTGTAGTGTAGCGATGAGTAGTTGCTTAAATAAGGGAGTGAATGATTCATGTTAAGAGAAGGTTGTTGCATGCTTTCTTTACACAAGGGTGTAGTTACGAAGATAGGCTTGAATAAGCTATTAGTATGCAAGCAAGGAGATAGCGAGAGGTAGTACTTAGAAATTAGGAAAATTCAGAGTGTGAATGTATATTCAGATCCTTGACTTATGTCAGCCTTCATTGTGCAACTATCACAACTCAGTTTCTATCTTAGTTACAGTTCAGTACTCAGTAATTAGTGTTCAGTCTCAGAATTAAACACTTCAGTATCAGTTTAAACCTCAGTTTTAGTATTCAGTTATCAGGACCCATCATTTAGATCCAATATGGATCCCCGTTACAGTCTTAAGTTATAGTGTCAGCTTTAGATCAGTATTCAGCTCAGAAATTCAGTTCAGTTTTAGATTTGCTTGACCATAGCATATAGTTATCAGCTACTTGGTTATAGGTATTCCAATACCTCAGTCTATGAAATGTTTCCAAATCATGTAATGCGCTTGGTCCTGCATTTTTAGACAATATAGCTTTCATGAAATCCATGATCAGTTACCTCATGTTACTTAGTTAGTCCCTTCTCATATGCATAATACTTTATGGCCTCAGACCAGCTACTCAGATTAAGTCCAATTCAGTCTTGCATACCCAACATTCAGTTACCAGTTACTCAGTTAATCAGACAAGTCAGTATGACTATGCATTCGTGCATCACACTTTAGTATTAGATCTTAGATAATCAGTCATGATTTCATACCTAGGTGCCTTGTGCATCGCCTCAAATTCCTCAATATCTCATTAAGGTTAGTCCAGCATTCTTCAAGGAACATAGTGTCCCAAGGGGGAGATACACTATAGCCCCTAAACTTCCTTGATTTAAACATGTCATTTTCTTTGATGAATCTATCTTGGAGGAAGTGTTACTTATGAGCCGACCTTCCAGCTTCAAAACTCAACAGTAAGCCATATAATCAGTGGCTCAGTATAGCCACAATATGATACTCTATCCATGTCACGCATTAGAGACTCAGTTCAGTTCATGTATCATGTTCCAGACTCAGTTATGTTCTTATGTCTCTGCTCATGCATATTGATTAATCAATCTCAGACACATCGGTAAAATTAGTTCAAGGTAACACCCTTCCTTCGTACTCATTCTCATGTATTCATGCATCAGATATGGGTGGTCAGCTTATTAGTACTTTTAATCATGCATTCTTGTATCATGTCAGTCATATAATAATGCATCAGATACGCATATATTCAACTTATCAGTTAAGCATTAGATATGCATTCTCAGTTTGATAAACTTAGTTTATCGGAACACTCAGTCTATCCATGCATCAGTTATACATGTACAGTATGATATGCTTCATTTTTAGATATGTCAGCCATGGAATCATGATCAGTTATTCATGCTATATATTCATGTAAGTTGTCTTTTCTTTTATCTTAAGCAGTCATTATTCGAGGATGAATGTTTCCAAGGGGGAGATATTGTAATACCCCAAAAAATCCAAATCAATATTAAAGCCATGTACCAAGCTCATGCCTAGTACATCATGGTTCTTTTATAATTTTACGAGTAAGTTATATGTATATTAAGGCTTCAAATAACTCCCAGCTATCAGACGAATCAAAACATTCCTTACCGATTGAATTCTTGAGAAGGATATTGGTATAGTCAAACGAGCATATATCTCATTATAATTGGAATTTTTGAGATCATGACCTATCAACAGATATATAATTGAATTATCTTTACAATGATACCAATTTCTCCAAAATCCGATATAGGAGAAAAGAGTTATTCCTATTTTACTCCAGTATGTCAGGCTGGAAATAGTGTGATGATATTCGTGGTAGCTTACCACATTTGTGATGCCCTATCACGAAGGTCATCAGCCTTAGGCAGAAACTAGATCCTAAGTGACGAAATTCGTGGTAGTTTACCACATTTGTGATGCCCTATCACGAAGGTTGTCAGCCTTAGGCAGAAACCAGCTCCTAAGTGACGACATTCATGGTAGCTTACCACATTTGTGATGCCCTATCACGAAGGTCGTCAGCCCTAGGCAGAAACCAGCTCCTAAGTGATGAAATTCATGGTAGCTTACCACATTTGTGATGCCCTATCATGAAGGTCGTCAGCCTTAGGCAGAAACCAACTCCTAAGTGACGACATTCGTGGTAGCTTACTACATTTTTGATGCCTTGTCAAAAATGTCGTCAGCTATTATTTTCAGCAACTTGGAATTTATTTTATAAATATATTTTGGTCTTTTCCTTTCACTTCCCATGACTTATAACCCTCAAGAAATGTATTATCTTCCATTCTCTTTAGTTAAAACATCTCAAAAAGCTCTCTCATACACTTTCAACCACAAGATTAGGGTTTCCTCTCAAGATCATTTCCTCAGGAACAAGAACATTCTTTACCCAAGAGGTTTAACCTTAGTTAAGATAAAATCAAGGGCAATCCTAAGGATTTCTTCAAGAACCTTCATAAACATTAGATCTCTTTCAAGACCAAGCTTTAAAGTATGCGTAGTGTTCATCTATGGATTCAATTAGTTCATAGAGCTCAAGAATCATGCTTTTAAATGTTATTATGTAAAATTTTTGTGGTGATATGAGAATGTACTTGTTGTTGATTGTTGCTTAAGTTTCAAGATGATATCTAAAGGTGTTTTCATGGAATATATATGGTTGTTAGTTGAAAACACAAACTTTGGGTGGTTTGATATGATGCAAGTATGAAATCTACCTATGCCTTAAAGTATGCATGCAAGGTGTTTGATAAAATACCTAGGATGCTAGAAAATTCATATTTACATGATTCCATGATATGTAAATGACAAGCCTATGTTAGCTATACACTTCAATATGGATTTCCATGCTATTTATGTGTTGTTATTGTTGTGGTATGAAGCATGTATGATAATGGAGATATGAATTATGTACATGAAATATATCCATTCTTTCCCCTACCATGTTTGAGATGTTGAATTAATACATGAAGTATAATATCCCCTACTTATGATAATGTGAATTGTGGACTCCAATTTTATGATCAAGTCAGTCATGTTGTGTCTGTTTCCTTCCATCGAGTCCTGGGGGTATTCGTACCCAAAAATATAACTGTGTTTGTAGAGCCATTTTATGTTTTACGATATACGAAATTATGCCATGATTCAGTAGAATTCAGTCAGTCATATGACTCAGGAAAACTCAGTAATTTCAGTAGTTCAGTATTCTCAGTAATTTCAATGCTCAGTAACCTCAGTAATCTTATTAGTTCAGTAATCTCAGCGATCTTAGTACTCAGTAATATCTGTAACCTAAGTATTCAAAGTCAATCTCAGTAACTTCAGTACTCTCAACCAGTCCTCAGAACTCAGTACTTTCTGTCAGTCATCGGAATCCAGTAAACTTAGTTTTAGCTCGGTAAACAATACCACTAGTATCAATCTAGTTAATCAGTATCAGTTCAGCTAATCATTTCAGTTTAGTTATTCAGTTCAGCCCAGTTATTTAGCTCAGTGTCTTTCATATGGGAGTAGGATTCAACACAGAGTGATCCTAGGGATGGGGACTCACCTACTAGATTAGGACTGAGATCCATAGAAGCAATCCCTAAATTCTAGAACTATACAACCAACATAGGTTGAGACATCATAACCTATTATATGAGGGTAGATAAGGTGGCTTAACCTGTTATATGAGGGTTTCCCACCGTTCTCACTAGAGTTACCTGCTATATGAGGGTTGCTCATATGTTGTCCTTACCAGTGGAGAGGTATTGACACCCTTCCAGTCAGGGCAGATATTAGACCCCAGTTAGCTTAGCGTGGGGCATGTCGATTAGATGAATATATCCCATAGTTTTAGTTACAGATTCAGGACTATCAGATACAGTCAACTCAGTTCAGTATTACAGATTTAGTATTGTTAAAGACAATCAATCCTTATCATTATAAATAGACTTTAAGATCACCCAATAGACTTTAAGATCACCCATACCCCAACCACTTTCATGGACTTGATAAACCGTGTGTTCAAGAAGCACTTGGACATGTTTATCATAGTCTTCATAAATGATATCCTAGTCTATTCTTGCATAGAGTGTGATCATTCAGAACATCTCAGGATTGTTCTTCAGACTCTCAGAGATCACCAGCTATTTTCTAAATTTAGTAAGTGTGAGTTTTGGTTACGATCTGTAGCATTCCTTGGCCATATATTTTCTGATGATGGCATTAGAGTAGATCCTCAGAAGACCGAAATGGTTAAAACCTGGTCTCGCCCTGTCTCTCCATCAGATATTAGGAGTTTCTTGGGATTGGCTAGCTATTACAGATGGTTTGTCAAGGTATTTTCTTCTATTGCATCCCTTATGTCCAGATTGACTCAGAAGAAGGTTAAGTTTAAGTGGTCAGATCCTTGTGAGAAGAGTTTTCAAGAGTTGAAGACTCGAATTACCTCAACTCCAGTTTTAGCTCTTCCAGGTGGTTCAGATGGGTTTGTGGTATATTGTGATGTGTCCAGAGTGGTTTTAGGTTGTGTCCTCATACAGCATGGTAAGGTCACAGCCTACGCTCATGATAAGAATTATCCTACTCATGATCTTGAGTTAGCAGCCGTAGTATTTTCCTTAAAGATTTGAAGGCATTATCTATACGGAGTTCATGTAGATGTCTTCACGGATCATAAGAGTCTCCAGTATGTCTTTTGTCAGAAATATCTCAATCTTCATTAGAGAAGGTAGTTAGAGCTTTTAAAAGATTATGACATGAGTGTTCTGTACCATTCAGGCAAGGCGAACGTTGTGGCCGATGCTCTCAGTAGATTCTCCATGGGTAGTGTTTCTTACGCCGAGGACAACAATAAGAAGATAGCTGAAATCCATCAACTTTCCAGACTAGGTGTTCATTAGTTGATTCTTCAGAGGGTGGTATATGTGTTTAGACTAGTTCAAAGTCATCTTTTGTTTCCAAGGTAAAAGAAAATCAAGACAGGAAGCCTAGCCTTGTCAAGCTAAAAGAGTCAGTTCAAAATCAGAGAGTAGAGGTTTTCTCCCAAGGGGGAGATGGGGTTCTTCATTATCTTGGTCATCTGTGCGTTCCAGGTGTAGATGACTTAAAGCAGTAGATTCTTGTAGAAATGCATGGTGCGCGATACACTATTCATCCAGGGGCTACTACGATGTACTACGACCTGTGGGAAATCTATTGGTAGAGTGGTATGAAGAGAGATGTTGTTGAGTTTGTGGCTAAGTACGCTACATATCAGGAAGTTAAGATAGAGCATCAGAAGCCTAGTGTACCCTTCCAGGAGTTGACCATTCCTACTTGGAAGTGGGAAGAAGTGAACATGGACTTCGTGATGGGTTTGCCTCAAACTCGTTATCAGCATAATTCAGTTTGGGTTATTGTAGACAGGATGACTAAGTCAGCTTATTGAGTTATCAGCATGATCCAATTTGGGTTATTCAGTTTGGAAAATTGAGTTAGCTTTCTAATGATACCAATTTTGTCCAAATCCAACACCAGACGAGGAAGTTATGGATGTTTTACTCAAAACTAACCGAAACACCCAGGTGCGACGTCCAAGTTGATGGACCGCAAAATAAGTGATGGACCACCACATTAACAATCATAGCCAAGGTATTAGGGCCGTATTCTTGATAAGGATTAACGGACGAGCTAACAGACCGTCAGATTTTGGATGGACCATTATCTAGTGAACCCCATTTCTAGTCCATGTATGACGGTCAAAATAACGGACCGTCAAGTTCCTGATGGACCATCGGTTGGGTTGTCATATGCGACGTTTAGTTTACTTCCAGGTCATTTTAATAGGGGTATTTTGGTCACTTACCACTCACCTATATATACCCGAATGAGTCCGATTTTAGCCATTTTGCTCATTATTATTTCACAAACAAAAATAAGAGTTTCTCTCTAAATTTAATCTCCAAGAATAAGACCCAATCTTCTTAAAAAAATCAAAGGATTTAAAATCCTTCAAGTTTAAAAACATCAAGAACCTTGAGTCGGGTATGCATAGTGTTCATCTTTGGATCTATTTCGTTCATAGAGTTCAAGAACCATGTTTTAAATATTATTTTACGATTGTCTTGTTATGATATGAGCATGTACATATTGATGATTGTTGTTTAAGTTTCAAGATAATATCTAAAGGTGTTTTCATGAAGTATATGTGTTTGTTAGTAGAAACCTATGATCCTTATGTGGCTTAATATGGTGAAATTTGTGAACACACTTAAGCTAAAAGAATGCATGCAAAGTGTTTGATAATATGCCTAAGATGATAGAATTAATGTCCCATGATTTAATAGTGCTTGAATGACAAGTCCATGCTCTATGCTTTACGATTTCCCATTAATTCCATGTGAGTGCTATACGTTGTTATTGTGATATGGATGAACATGATATTGAAGCTATGCAAGTATATACATATTGTATGAACTTCCCTTCCATGTATAAGATGTTGAGAACTATGCTTAGTGTGAAATCCCCTACTCATGATATGGTAAATTGTGGACTATACTCTCACAATCAACTCGGTTATGTGTGTCAATTTCCTTTCATTGAGTCCTGGGGGTACTTGTACCCAAAAAATATAGCTGTGTGCCTAGATCCATGTTATGTTATCAACATAATCTCTGTCAAGCCATGATCTATAGAACTCAGTCGGGCATGTGACTCAGGAAACCTCAAAAATCTCATGATCTCAGTTAATTCTCAAATAGTAGCACTAATCCATCAGTCAACAGAAGTCAGTTACTAAGTCCATGTACCGTCAGTTAAATCATGTTCATTTTCTTCAGATGGGAGTAGAAGTTATCGCCGAGTGAACCTAAGGATGGGAACTCACTTGCTAGTTAAGGATGTGATTCTTAGTAATCATCCTTGTGTTCCAGAACTACATAGCCAGCATAGGTTGAGACATCTTAACCTGTCATATTAAGGTTGATGAGGTGGCTTAATCCATCAGTTTATGGTTCCCACCATTCTCATTTTGAGTACCTGCCAGCTAAGGGTCACTCACAACTGTCCCTACCATTGGCGCGACATTGACACCCGTCCAGTTGGGGCAGAGATTGGACCCCAACTTAGCTATATGCTTTATTGGGGAATTTCAGTCAAACAACTACCTCACACAGTTTTAGTCCCAGTCTCAGTAAAAGAATTCAGATAGTTCTTCAGATTTTAGTATATCAAGATGGTCAGGTACAGTCAATTCAGTTACAGAACAAAACATAGATAGTTCCATTAGATTCTGGACTGTCAGACATAGTCATCTATGTTATCAGAATCTCATTATTTGTGATTCTAGATATCAGTATATCATGCATTAGTGTTCAGATCTAGATATTATGTAATCACGATCTCAGTTACTGCGTATGCTTGTTTGCACTCTTACGTTCATATCAGTAAGTCAGTTAGCATTGTTCATGCATGTAAACCCTTTTGCATTTAGCCTAACTCACTCGTATACTCAGTACTCCCAGTTGTACTAACGTATTTGCGCTATGGTACTTTCTTTCATGTTACACCATAGGTTCACAGATACGAGCTCCAGATCAGCAGTTGCAGTAGCATTCCAGTCACAGAGTTGCAGTGAGTCCTCATGTATTCAAGGACATATTATTTATTTTATTTATTATTTCAGTTCAGTTTTGCTAGACGGAGTGAGTTGGAGACATGTTCTTTCAACTCCTTATTCAGACAGTATCTAGTGGATTTCAGATTTATCTCAGATTTGATTCAGATTTCAGTTGTTCTGGGTATTTGTTACCCCATATGGATGTTAAGATTTGTCAGATATTCTATGCAGTTTAATCTTATGGCCTATTGTTCATGTTTTCCATATTATTACGTCATATATTGCAATATATAGGTACATTTAGCAGTCATGGGTTAGATTGTGGTCCATTGAGATCATGGGCACCATGTAACGATCCAGTTAAAAAAACTGGGGCGTTACACTAACCCAATTCTACCAAATTATAGGATAAATGTGACATTCCCAACAATGGGAAAGATTGGGCTATGAGATCAATTAATGCAATGTTTAGAGGGTATAAGTCCAGACTCAATAAAGATCACTTTTATGCCTATAGCAATGATGAAATTTGAAGGTCAAAAAGGCCTAGCACTATTTTAGAATCTGTATTTAAGGATCTTCTTAAGTATTGGAATTCCAAAGAAGCCGAGGTATGATATCAATATGGACAACTGTTATATTATTGTTAGCATGCATTTATTAATGAATTCGTCATGCCTGTTTTTTGTTACGTTGTCCTTTCTTTTTATATAAGGCAACAAATTTTGTGTTTTTAAACCTTCACTACCTCAATCTTTTTATTAAAAACTTATTCATAAATATTTACTTACAGGATACGTCCAATACTAACAAAGAAAATAGGAAAAAGTTCAAGTATCCTCACACTATGGGCAAAACAAGTTTTGCTTGCTTTAATCTACGACGTTTGGTGTTTCTCATATTATTACTATGAACTTATTGACTTTACTTAATAATATTTTAATGATGACTTGTATGTTACTAGGAAAAAAAATTGAAAATTTAGGTGCTTTATCAAATAAGGAATTCTTTATGGCTACAAGAAGAAAGAAACCTAATCGAGTATATAAGGACACATCTGAAGAGATTACAAAAAAAATAGTATGAAATTTTCTATTTCAAAATTGATCAAGATCATTGTTCCCTTAAATATAGAATTTTTACTTGTTTTTGAATCTGATGTGTAGGTTGAAATGGAGAGAGTAGATACTCAAGAAAATAAAGATGGTACTCAACCAACTTATGCATTCACAACAGTTATGGGGCCTGATCACTCTAGTCGAGTAAGACTATTTGGAGGCAGGGTTACCAAGTCTCTTTTGAAATAGAAAGCAATTAATTCTGGATCCTCTTCAAATATTGTTGATGAACTGGTGAAAAAGACATTGGATGAGCTAGAAGAGAGGATGCAACAAAGAATACAGGAAAAATTCAATGCTCAAAGAGATGTCATTGAGAGAAATATTAGAATAAAAATCATTGCATAACTTTAGCATCTAAATAAAATATTAACACTTGATCCTAATATGATAGGATTCAATGTTCATTCATCGGGAGAAGCAGTTGCTAATCAACCAATAAACCGTCCATCTATTGGTAGTAATAATCAAGGTCAGTCTTTGTTTTTTGATCTATTGGTAGTAACAATATGTTGGTAGAACTTCTCTCAATTTTGGTGTGTGCCTACTGCTGATTAGCTTGTAAAAGTTAGCTATTAGTTTGGTATTAATAGTTTGATATTGTGGCCTGGTAATATTAGTTTGGTATTGTGGTCTGGTATTAGTAGTTGGGTATTGTGTCCTGGTATTAGCTTGGTATTAGTAGTTTGGTATTGTGGCCTAGTTAGAATCTGTTCAATTTTTACTACAAAAGAAAATATACAAGTTCCCTCATAACTTAAACATGTATTAGTTATACAGATTTCTAAATTTCAACATATCATTATATATGATTAACTTACTTCCTAATGAGCTACCAAGTGTTGCTAAACTTATACATACATAAATTAATTACTTGAAGAAGTTACCTCTTTACTAGCTACCAAAAACCACTACAAACTTGGAAAGATATTGCAACTGGTTATTACCTTTGACCAAATAGAATCATTTAAACTTTATACTGTTCAGAATCAATAGCGAGTTTAAGCACAGACCGGAGATCTGGATCAACTTCACTGCTGCCTGTCCCCTCTGTAGTTTATTTCTTTTCATAAATTCATAAGAAAATTCAAACTAAAACTACCAGTAATAAAGAGAAAAATGGTAAAGCACTTAAGAAATAACACCTCATGATTACCTTGAAATTAAAGCACATGGAGGAGTAAACAAGAGCCTTGAACCGGAGCTTCGATGGCTAAAAATTCTTCATTCTTAGTTTATGATTTTAATTTTTTGGCTTAATATAGTGCATGCGATGTGTTTTTAACAAGTTCACCTTTGACATATTGTCTGTTATAGTATAACTAGTATTGTTGAAAGAGACATTATCCGATTTGTATGTTGATTCTTTCTTGACATTTCCATGGGAACCCTAGCTATAATTATTTTACTCGTACTGCTATAGCTACTACTATAGTATCTTGCATTGGTTTAACAGCTAAATCCCAGTGTAAAGAACATTCATATATGTATATAGCATATATAGACAACAGAACTTTGGGTTTAGTGTAGTATATAAACTTAGATCTGTGGGTGATAAACATCCATGCATTTTTGAATGCTCACTATATATATTTTGGGTAATTAACTCACAAGTTATGTTGTATGCCTCGTACTGTTGTAAACCCTCTTTGTCTAGACTTTACTATGTATAATCATGTCCTCAATCTTTTAATTCATGAGATAATATTTGTGGTCTGCAAACTTTCAAATCTTTTTGGTGCCTTTTCCAAGTAGGACTTAGCAGTGTAATACCACTCCTTAAACAAGCCCCTAAACTCTTCCCCTTGAACACGGTTGGTATTGAATGTAGATTTTATATGCCTGCTAGCCTGTGAGTAACTGGAATTATGTCTTCCTTGTAAATTCATTGTATTATATATTATATAAGAATGTAGATATGACTAAGAGCCCGACCTAATCCTCCTAATGTGAATCAAAAAATGCTTAAAGTAGAACTCCAACGAGGCATTGACCCATTATATCATGCTTCAGTGTTATTATAATCATTTTATGTTGTCATTTAAGTGCTAATATATATTATTTGTTCTCTTTATATGGGTTTCCAAATTGAAGAAAT
The DNA here is from genome assembly GCF_002878395.1 of Capsicum annuum. NCBI lineage: Eukaryota > Viridiplantae > Streptophyta > Magnoliopsida > Solanales > Solanaceae > Capsicum > Capsicum annuum. The sequence continues at coordinate 87,905,499 of NC_061115.1, read as the reverse complement.
AGATGAAGAAAGTGATGAAGACATTGACCGTACTTGAGAAGATTTTTGGGTTATGGATAAATGCTCTAATATCAATAGTTTTGTGTTAAATTTCTTGAAACTTACTGCGACTCAAACTTGCTATTATGTAAAAATATAACTAATCATTTAGACTTGATTACATTTTGCTTTTAGGTTTAAATTACTAGCTTGTTCCATATTTCGAATTATGAGATTATTAATGAATGATTTTGTTTTGTGATGTGTATATATTGTGTTATAATATATTATGTATGCAAACAAAAATTTACATTAATACGAGTGACTATTTATATAAATCATTTCAATTTAATAACATGTGACAATAATTATTGCAATACATCAATAAACCAATGCAATAAGTAGTCAAAAAGTGTTGCGACAGAATAACAAAAGTGTTGCAATAGATACTATTACAACGGTTTACTGTCATTGCAATATAATCTATTGTGATGGTTAGTAACCATTGCAATAGATGAAAATAGGCATTCCAATAAGTAATGAAATAGTTGTAATATGTACTCAAAAAGCATTGGAGCAGAATAACAAAAGCATCGCAATAGATGCAGTTGCAATGGTTTAATGTCGTTGTAATAGATTCTATTGCAACGGTTAGTAACCATTAAAATAGATGAAAATAGTCATCTCAATAATTCAAAAAATATCCATCACCATAACTTGATCTATGGTGACGGTTTCAGACAACCATTGTATAAACCATTGCCATAGACCTATCACAATGCCTACATATAGAACGCTTGCTGAACCATTGCAGTAAAGATATGGAAATGGTTTGGTTGTATATTGTAATAGTTTTGCAACCATCACCATAGGGGTAATTTTTAGTAGTGACAATTATTCATATGTCAGGTTATGTTGGATTGATCAATCTGTGATTTGGCCTCTTGCTAAAACTTTTTGTTTTTAAGAAAAGCCTTCTAAGAATCAGGTCTCTTGAAATCAACTAGTTCAAGATATAACACTTTCACCATAGAGTACCTTGATAGAGAGAAAATAGTCAGATCTTCAAATATCAACCCTTGAGCACTCACTTTTAATGAATATTTTTGACTCCTGTTTCTTTTCTCAAGTCAGGAACCATTATTACTTGTTTGATTTTAGAGCCCACATAAGTTTTAGTTCGCAGTAAGAAGACAATAATCTGACCAAACTTTTCTTAGTGCATCTTTGTAGAGAATACCTCTTTATCTTAATCAAGTACTTGAATCTATTTAGTTGTGTATTCTCTTCCCATGCTTATCTAAATTTTATCATTCCTTCACTTTCCTAGCTTTGATAGATCCCTTTATACTGCCTAATTTTTTAATGATTGTTCTCCTTTTTATTTCCATATTTATCTTGATTAGACTATAAAAACTTCAAGGTCAAGAATCTTTTCTTTTCCGCTTCCTTTCTTTTCATCACTGGATTGGTTATAATAGTCATGATAACAAGATCACTCTAGGTATGAAACTTTTAAAGTAAACCCTCTCTAATATCAATTGTTGAACCCTTAGGGGTTATACCACAAGTGAGGGACCAGGTCCCTCAGAGTCATTGTCAAGCATTAGAAAAGTAAAGAAATTATGACTTGCTCGAAACACAAAAGATATATAGGAAAGAACAATACAAGATTTTTACGTGGAAACTCAATATGGTAAAAACCATGGCTTTCCCTCACAAGCACAAAAACATTCCACTATAACTAACCTATTGATAACATACTTGACTGTTAACCTAACTCTAGGTTCCTCCTTCTTGCAACACCTCTATTGCAAGCTCAATTTGACACGTCTGCCAAGTTTTCCTTAAAAACTGGTTAACTCTAACAAGCTATAAGCTCAGGTAACTCTACCTAAGCAACTTTCCCAAAAGAAAGAACTACTCTTATAAAATGAATAGTTATATTACAAATCATTAGCCACTCAAGAACTATTTCAATTTAAGCATACATAATGCTAAGAACTTGAGTAGTATTGAAATGGGTTTTTGCCGCCTATCTTCAATCTTTGTAATTAATGGAAAAACCAATTGTTGAAGAGATGCCTCTTTCATTTTATAGTTGGGTGATGATTAGGGATTGGATATCATTGGACCAACAATCCAAGTCGATATAAAATAACACCTGGAAGTTTGTCACACGAAATAAAAAAAATGTGCAGATACCATGTCAAAAATATACTGTAATTTACATGTCCAAGGACCTGGTCCCTCGTAGTTTACCTTCTCATCATCAATTCTACATATAGAAATTATCCCTTTTTTTAAGATTATAAACCAAACCATAAAATTTGAGCACCATTGCACATTCATCACATTTAGTCAGAATGATTACCACTTGAAGATGAATTTTCCCCTATCATCATTCATCCTCTATCATACAACACATGGATGTGGTCCCTTGTTTTCATTCTTCCCCTGTGATCATGCACATTTAATTTGTGAATTTACATTTCTTCAACATTTCTTCCCCTTATCAACATGATTTCTAATTTTGTAGTTTAGCACATTAGTATTCCCTATCACTCATACACTTCTAGTTTTTACATATAAAGTCAGTATTCCTTCTTTTGGAATCATTAAAAAGGACTGATAGTAAACCATAAGTAAATATAAGGCAATTTAATTAACTCATAGCCACTGGGGCAACACAAACATAAAGACAACATAAAATAAGGAGATCAATTGAGGATCACAAATAGAATTCATTCGTAAGCAAAATTTTCGTATTAGTACAATCATACATAAAATAGTTCATTAAATGTATTATCTTTATGGGCTAACACAAGGAGGAAAATAGGAAACTAACAATGAATAGTTTTGGGGACAGGGATAATGAGACTTAAGTAGAGGGAGGTTTTTGGAAAAAGGACTTAAGTAGTATCTCCATTCTTGAATTTTAAGCATTGTGAGCATCCAACAACTATTTGGTGAGAGACTTTACCTCAGTATTCAGTTCCTGATTTTCACCATTCAGTTTTGCTACCTTTGCCATGAGTGTTGCATTTTCTGCTGCAAGCTCATTTGTGGGACCTGGTCCTTCTAAGGACAACTTTTAATTCTGCAATTTCATGTGCACTATTTTAGCATATTTTTAAGCCAGTTTGATCCTTAGTTCCTCTATTCTTTCCCAACTTCTCTTGAACAGCTAGCAACTAAAAAACTTGAGGTACAAATCTAGCTTTTCCCACTATGCATTCATTCTCCACAAGTGTTGTCAGGTTGATCATCTGTTTGGCTTCCCCAGGTGTTCCTTTAGTTCCGCATACACCATAATGTTCCCAGGTATTATGGCCTGGTATTATTAGTTTTGTTTTGTGGCCTGGTAATAATGGTTTGGTATTTTGTTCTGGTATTAGTGTTTAGTTTGGTATTAGTAATTTGGTATTGGTAGTTTGGTATTGTGGCCATGTTAGAATCTGTTCATCTTTGACTACAAAAGAAAACACACAAGTCCCCTCATAACTTATACACATATTAGTTATATAGGTTTCTAAATTTCAAACATATCATTATATATGAATAAATTCTTCCTAACGAGCTACCAAGTGTTGATAAACTTATACAAACATAAATTAATTACATGAATAAGTTACCTCTTTACTAGCTACAAAAGACCTCTAAAACTTAAAAAAGATATTGCAACTGGTTTTTACCTTAGACCAAATAAAATCCCTTAAATTTTATACAGTTCAGAACCAGTAGCAAGTTGAAGCACAGACCAAAGATCTGAATCAACTTCACTGTTGTCTTTCCCCTCTGTAGTTTATTTTTTTCAACAAATTCATAAGAAAATTAAGACTAAAACTACCAGCAATAAAGAGAAAAATCATAAAGCTTTTAAAAAGTAACACCTCGTGATTACCTTGAAAGTAAAGAAAGCGGAGGTGTTTACAAGAGCCTTGAACCAGAGCTTCAATGGCTGAAAATTCTTCCTCAGCTTATGATTTAAATTTGTTGTCTTAATAAAGTTTATGTGATGTTCTTTTAACAAGTTCACCTTTGACATATTGTCTATTGTAGTATAACTAGTATTCTTGAATGAGACACTATCCGATTTGTATATTGATGATTTCTATAATGGTTGTATCTGAATGAGTCAGGATCGATGGTTGGGTAACAAATACATGTTCTTGTGCTTCTATTCCCTTTTTTTTAATTTGCAATGAAAACCCTAACTATCTTTATTTTACTCATACTACTATAGCTACTACTGTAGTATCCTGCTTTGGTTTAATAGCTAACTCTTAGTATAATTAACATCCATTTATATAGTATGTATGGACAAAAAAACTGTGGGTTTAGTGTAGTATATAAACTTGGATCTGTGGGTGATAAACATCCATGCATTTTTGAATGTTCACTATATATATTTCGGGTGATAAACTCACAAGTTATGTTGTATGCCTCGTAGTGTTGTAAACTCTCTTGGTCTAGACTTTACTACATATAATCATGTCCCCAATATTATAATTCATGAGATAATGTTTGTGGTCTGCAAACTTTCTAATTTTTTTGGTTCCTTTTCCAAGCAGGACTTAGCTGTATAAAGCCACTTCTCAAATAAGCTCTTAAACTTTTCCCCTTGAACATAGTTGGTATTGAATGTAGATTTTATATACCCGCTAGCCTGTGAGTAACTGGAATTATATTTTCCTAGTAGATTCATTGTATTATTGTTATATGAGAATCTAGATATAACTAATAGCCTGACCTAATCCTCCCGATGTGAACTCAAAAAATAATTGAAGTAGAACTGCAACGAGGCATTTACCCATTATATCATGCTTCATTATTATTATAATTTCTTTATGTTGTCATTTAGGTGCTAATTGATAATATTTATTCTCTTTATATAGGTGTCCAAATTGAAGAGAGAGATGAAGAAAGTGATGAAGACATTGACCTTACTTGAGAAAATTTTTGGATTGTGGATAAATACTCTAATATCAATAGTTTTTTGTTAAATTTCTTGAAACTTACTGCGACTCAAACTTGCTAGTATGTAAAAACTTAACTAATCATTTGGAATTGATTACATTTTTCTTTTGGGTTTAAATTACTAGATTGTTGCATATTTTGAATTATGAGATTATTAAAGAATGATTTTGTTTTGTGATGTGTATATATTGTGTTATAATTTATTATGTATGTAAATAAAAATTTACACTAATACGAGTGACTATTTATATAAATCATTTTAATTTAATAACTTGTGGCAATAATCATTGCAATATATCAATAAACCATTGTAATAGGTAGTCAAAAAGCGTTGCAAAAATAGAATAACAAAAGTGTTGCAATAGATGCTATTGCAATGGTTTACTGTCATTGCAATAAATCTATTGTAACGGTTAGTAACCATTTCAATAGATTCTATTACAACAACATTAAACTGTTGCAATAATATCTATTGCCTAACCGTTGCAATAGATGAAAATAGGCGTCTCAATAAGTCATAAAATAGCCGTCTCCATAGCTTAACCTATGGCGACGGTTTCAGAAAACCGTTGCATAAATTATTGCCATAGATCTATAATAATGCCCACATATAGGGCAGTTGCTGAACCATAGAACTAAAGCTATGGTAATAGTTTTGTTGTCTATTACAACAGTTTTGCAGCCATCACCACAGGGGTAATTCTAGTAGTGACACTTATTCATATGTTAGGTTATTTTGGATTGATCAATCTGTGATTTTCCCCATTGCTAAAACTTTTTCTTTTTCAAAAAAGCCTTCTAAGAATCAGCTCCCTTGAAATTAACTAGTTCAAGATATGACACTGCCGCCATAGAGTGCCTTGAGAGAGAGAACATAGTTAGATCTTTAAAGATCAAACCTTGAACACTCACTTTTAATGAACATTTCTAACTTAAGTCCCTTTTCTCCAGTCATGAACCATTATTATTTGTTTGATTTTAGAGCCCACTTAAGTTTTAGTTCTCAATAAGAAGACAATGGCGTGACCAACCCTTTCTTGGCCCATATAGGTAGAGAATACCTCTTTATCTTATTCCAGTACTTGAATCTATTTGGTTGTGTATTCTCTTGTCTTCCTATGCTTATCTGAATTTTATCATTCCTCTACTTTCCCAGCTTTGACAGATCCCTTTACAGTGCCCATTTTTTAATGATTGTTCTCCTTTTTCTTTCTATCTTTATCTTGATTGGACTCTAAAGACTTCAAGGTCAAGAATATTTTCTTTTTCGCTTACTTTCTTTTTACCCCTTGATTGGTTATAACTGTCATGATAATAAGATCACTCTAGGTATGAAACTTTTATAGTGAACGCTCTATGATACCAATTGTTGAACCCTTGGGGGCTGCACCACAAGTGAGGGACCAGGTCTCTCAGAGTCATTCTTAAGCATTAGAAAAGTAAATCAATTATGAGGTGCTGGAAACACAAGAGCAATGCAGGAAAGAACAACACAAGAATTTTACTTGGAAACCCAATTTGGGAAAAACCACGGCTTTCCCTCACAAGCATAAAAATAGTCCACTATAACTAACCTCTTGATTACAGACTCGACTATGAACCTAAATCTAGGTTCCTTCTATTTACAACACCTCTATTTCAAGCACACCTTGACACCTCTACCAAGATTCCCTTTAAAACTTGTTAACTCTAACCAACTACAAGCTCAGGTAACTATACCTAAACAACTCTCTCAAAAAAAATCCCTTCTCTTATAAGATGAGTAGTTTGATTACAAATCATTACTCACTCAAGAACTATTTCAATTTAAGCACTCATAAAGATAAGAACTTGAGCAGTATTGAAATAGTGTTTTGCTGCCTCTCTTCAATCTTTGTAATTTATGCAAAAATCAATTATTAAAAGACGTCTCTTCCCTTTTATTGTTGGGTGATAATTTGGGATTGAATATCATTGGACCAACTATCCAAGTTGGTAAAAAATAGAACCTACAAGTTTGTTACACAATATGATAAAACTGTATAGATACCATGCACCCACTGTACAACACTATGCATGTCCAGGGACTTGGTCCCTCGTAGTTTAGTTTTTTATCATCAAAACTACCATATAGTAGTTAGACACTGTCTCTGGAGGATGTTTTGTGATATTAAACAGGGAGGTATATTTTTATATTTTAGACCAGCTATCTCTCACTAACCTAGGGTGGAAAACTCGAGAAGCAGAGAGAGGGTCTAGCACTCACGTCATTAGAGCTCTTGTTGAACAGAGAGTAGGTTATGATTTTATAGCGTAAGAGATTATACTACTGAGTACTGACCTTGGGTTGCTGTCAAAGAAGTTCATGATCATGAATTTTGAGAAAGTTCATATAGTAGGAGAATAGGGTGCAACTTTCAATGCTTATGAGACCAAATTAAAAGAGAAGGCTAGGAATCATGATCGTTAGTTGGTGTGTTTTCAAGCCCAAGGGCAAGGAATCCAAGGTTGATAGACATAAGAACGATGAGATATCTGAGGCAGGGTTTGAGAATTCAAATTGGGGTGATGATAATTTTGAGTGTGATAGTGGTGAGGATTGGGTCGTTGAGACCAATGATTATGTGAACTCTTATAGTGCGACTCTTTTTTTTTATCGTTAGTAGAAAATAAGGAGGATCCTAGAGCAATCATAATTTTTTTTTCTGTTGGGCCTTTTAATGTCAAGAAGGCTTTATGTAACTTGGGATCAGTAGTAAATATGATACCATTAGATGTGTACAAGCCATTAAGGATGGGGGAACTCAAGCCTATGTCCATAAAACCATTAATGGTTGACTCATCTATGAAGAAAATGGTAGGTATTTTGTGTGACATAGAAGTAATGGTGTCATCCCTTATGTTCCCCACTGATTTTAACGTTCTTTACTATGATGTGAATTGTCATGCCCCATTATATTGGGTAGAACCTTCCCATACAATAGTAGGGTATTGATTGATAAGGACTTGGGAGAGATCACCTTCAAACTAAATGATAACAAAGTAGTATTTGACGTGTCTATGATAGTTCAACAACAAGATGATATGCGAGTGGTTTCTGTAAGACACTATTGATGAGGATGTTCTTACAGAGGCCAATGTACCAAATTCACTAGGTATTGATGAGAGATGGGTGGCAGACCAATTTGTAGAAATCGAGAGGATGGATTTAGGACATATGAGAGAGAAAGTAGATATCTTGAGAGTAGAAGTGTTCTCTCTCAGTGCTACATATTAGACATCACTCCAATTGTATCCCCAATTATAAACCATTACATTTGTACGGCCTCATACAATTTGATTTATTTGCAAAGGATGATTGATAGTCCCCATAGTTAGGACTAAGAGAGGCCGAGAGGGGGACCTGTAGAATTCAGACATGCCATTTGAGCAAGCCCTGAAAAGGGCCACCTATGATTCAATGGAGACTACATTCTTTGATAGTTATAGGCTTGCCAAACTAGTTATGGGTTCTTTTTATCGTAGTGCATTACCACCACCATGGCCTCCATCTGCGGATATACCACCCATTTTGGGATGCTCGTGACATCGATGCTTAGTGTGTCCTATGTATGTTCTCACTTTTCTCTATTTTACTTTATTTTCATATATTTAGGACAATGCAAAGTTTTTAGCTAGGGGCAGGACATACAATAGCCACCATGGGCTTTTTTTTTTTCTCGATCGAGGTATGGTTATCGAACTGGCATGTCTAGGTTAATTTGTGTTGTACTGTGTGTTACTTCTTACTGTGTTATGTTTTGTGTAATTAGGAGATTTTTAAGTATATAGGGAAGTTATCATGTTTATATGGATTTTTAAGAAAAATTATACCCCTTCAAAAAATGTGTTTTAGAACTGTGTGAATGTATATAGTTGTTAACATTGTGGATCATGTTTTGGCATTAGGATTAGGGACATGATAATCATTCTCACATATGTATGAAGTGGATTAGTATCCATATGCGTGTGAGATGATACTTAATTCCCTTTGTGTGTTCAATTCAGAACATACATGGTTAGTCTTGCATAGGATGTAGGATAGTCGGTTAGGAAAGGATCATAGGATGTTTTTGAATTTAGTTCACTTTTAGCCTAAATGACCTTCCTTGTGTGAAATAATATCCTTGGGTCCCTGTTTTGAGCCTTATAGCCTATTTTTCATTTTCACTTATTCACCTTCCAATTTATATTACAGTGAACCTATTTTGGCCTTGGTCCTCCTTAGACATTATGCACCTTAACTCAAGCAAAATCCTAAGTTGAAGGTTGCCATCATAGAGATGTATAGTGTAAAATAGGAATGAAGAAGGGTAAAATAAGAGAAAAAAGTTAGAAGGGCTGGGTGTGGCAGCAAAAAAAAAGGAAAATTGTGAAACAAAAAGAATAAAAGACTGCACAACCTGAATGTGCAATAAAAAATAAAAAGGGAGATATAAGGGCAAAATAAAGTGGAAATTCACAAATAAGTAAGACCCCAAAGTTAGCGTAGTTCTAAGGAGGCTTAGTCACATGATATGTCTATATGTACCATACCAACCCCCTAAGCTTGCATTAGAAGTCGAGAAAAGCCCTATAGTGATTCTATATTGACTGTCTAAATACTAAGATAAAGAAAATAAGGGCAAGCCTATGGTATTTAATGCACATTAATTGGAAATTTTCTTTAGAGTGTGAGTGTCTCTTGAATTTCCCTGCATTGACATGCATTATTTCATATGAGTGAGTTGGGACATTTTTATTTTGAGGGCACATAATTATTATTCCTAGGTATTTGCTTATTTTGGGTAGTGTGACTTGTTTATATGCGTGGTTGTCTGTTGTTAATGTAGTGCCATACCTTAATCACATTGTTGCACATTGTTGTGCTTCATGTTCATACGTAACTAGTTTTGAAAAGTGATATTGGAGAAGGTGTTGTGTTTTGAGCTTAAACTCTTGATGGATTTCCTTGAATAGTTTAGATTCTCCTAGTTAAACGTCATTTTTGTTTTGTTGAATTTTGTTGCCTAAGGACATTCAAACCTTCTAAGTTGAGGGTTTTGATGTGCTATAGAAATATAGCACTTTCGATGCTTTAAGCTATGAAAGTATGTAAGTTTCTCAGGTTGTTTAGTTAGATATGATTCAATTTGGGTATGTTTTGCAGAAAATCTTATTTTGGATGCTAAGTTTGTGAAAAAAATGAAAAATTGGGGTTTTTGGCTACTAATTGAAGCAATTATGAATGTTTGGGACACTTTTCGGCTTGTTCATGATCAAAGAATGTGCGGGAATTAAAGAAGATCTGAAAAGATAACTCCTGCACTTCCTAAATCAACATGCGAACCGCAAGTAGTACATGTGAACTGCATGTGGGCAAAGCAAGTGTTAGAAGTCTAAAATCTCGAGAGCTAACCTGCAAGATTTTTTGGTCCTCGCAATTGAGGTCTCAGCTTGCGTTCACCCTGTAGGCCACAAGTACTACCTGTGCTCTAGGCCAGGTGTAAGTAGATACCATAAGTATCCACCGACTCTTTTTTGTCCTATTTCATTCGGGCTTTGATTTTAGGGTTTCTTCTTGTACTACAAATACCCCGTATGTGTTTTTAGTTGAAGCAATGATCTCTTGATACTTAAAAGAATAATTTGATTCCGAGATCTGACTTAGGTCTTGCAATTCTCTTATATTGATTTCAGTTGATTAATTCATTTATGGTTTTGGGTTTTTCTACTTCTTATTATTATGATTTCATCTATGCTTTCAATCGTGAATGTTATTGATTATTTCACAGCATGAGCAGCTAAAAGCCCATAGCTAGGGTTGTGTAAACCCTAACAGATTGACGAAGTAGGGGAAGTTGTTTTGTTGTTTTGAACTGATACGCATGCATGCATTGTATTATCCTGACTTTAATAGATATTTTAGCGGTGTCCAACATTAAGACCCCACCTATATTATTTCTACTTACTCCAAATAGGAGTTGTGACTAGGAAAAGATAATCATTACAGTAATTTAAAGTTTAACTATCGATTCAAGCTACTAGGTATTATCAAAGTAAGATGGTCATCTATCATCTAATAACTAGAGACTCAAAATGTAATAGTTAACTGGGATCAATATAAAGGTTAGTAAGGAGACATCCTAAGACACAAAAGGTAAAGGGCAAAATCCATATTCTTGCCCAAAAGATTATACATGGTACATAATTCATTAGATTCTGAATGTAAGGTATCGGGTTGGTTCCACAAAACACGGCATGCCTACGAAGTTGAGAAGCCAGGGGGAACACAATCCTAGTGTTCACCAATGCTGGTTACAACCAAAGTGGATATTTTATCCTTCTTCGATATTGCTATTTAAATCCCCATTTACTTTTCTAATTTTTTCCTATTGATTACAACATCTTATTTCCACAACTCCACGTATTCCCTTGTGATTCGGCCCAAACCTTTTTTGGGTTACTATATTTAACAGCGACCGCAATCATCTTTAGAGTGAAGGTGTAGCTTGGGCTTTATCAAGGGTGAAATAATAGTTGTTGTGTTGTGAAAACTAATGGAAATAGGTTCATGTAGTGTTTAAAGGTCGTTCATAGGTGAATATACCCCAATACCCCTCATCCCATGTAACAAAACCTAAAATTGCTTTGATTTAAAGCATCAGAGTGGTATGAAACTTATTGCGGAGGCTAACCTCTATGCCACGGACCCTAACATGTTGATTATCCTCTATGTCACAGACCCGTGACATGGTGATGTCGCGGAGGCTTACTACCTCTGTGGTCCAAAACCACCTAGAATCCCATGCAAAATTCCATATCTCTCTCGATACATCCTAACAACATATATAAAAACAATTCAAGTAAAAAATTAATGTTTCAAACATGGGAGGGCCAAAATCAAAATGCGCAAAATTTGGAGGGTGTTACATTATCCCCCCCTTAGGATCATTCATCCCCGAATGATGAGCTAGGACACTTTTCTCAAGAGAATAGAAATATTATACCAGAATCAAATGATAAACCCAGATAATAAAAAGGAAATATAAAATTCATACCTTAAGTTCTTTCTCTCGATGAATGGAACAAGGATGGGTACCTAACCTTTATATCTTCCTCCACTTCCCAAGTGGCCTCTTCCACCTAATGGCTTCTCCAAAGGACCTTTACTGAAGCTATATCTTTAGTTCTCAATCTACGAACTTGTCTATCCAAGATCTCCATTGTGAACTCCTCGTATGACAAGGAATCTAAAATACCAACACTCTCAATAGGAACCACTAGGGAAGGATCACCGACGTACTTCTTCAACAAAGACTTATGAAACACAGGGTGAACAGAACCCAAACTTGTACGCAATTCTAGCTCATAGGAACCATTCCCTACTCTCTTCAATAATAAATAGGGGCAAATGTAATGGGGACTGAGCTTTCCTTTGTTTCAAAATCGTATCACTCCCTTCATGGCAGATGACTTTAAGAACACCCCATCACACACATCAAACTCCATCTCTCTTTACCTCACATCGACATAGGACTTTTGATGACTTTGGGTAGTCTTAAGCCTATCCCAAATCACCTTCACCTTCTACATAGCTTGATGAACTAAGTCATGATTGAAAAACCTTTCCTCACAAACTTTGAACCACCTAATAGGAGATCTACACCTCCTACCATACAACGCCTTAAACAGGGCCATCCAAATACCAGAATGATAGTTATTATTGTACTCAAACTCTACAAGAGGCAAACTGTCAACCCAACTACCATCAAAGTCAATTATACAAAATTAAAACATATCTTCCGAAGTCTAAATAATACTTTTCCGCTTGTCTATCCGTTTGCAGGTTAAAAATGGTGCTAAGGTTCACTTTAGTCCCTAAACCTCTAGAACAACCACAAAAAACTAAGATGAGAACTGAGTACCATGATATAAAATAATGGAAAAGGGAGAACGATGCAACTTAACGATCTTCTAAATAAATAACCTTGCATAGTCCTAAAAGAATAGTTAATCCTCACCGGTAGGAAGTGAGTAGACTTAGTCATCCTTTCCACGATGACCCAAATAGAATAAAACTGGTTCGAAGACTACAGAAGGCCTATGGCTAAATCCATATTAATTAATTCCCACGTCTAGATAATCAACTCAATTTCTAGAGATAACCGACCGGGCCTCAAGTGCTCCAATTTCACTTGTTGGTACACCATGCACTTAGCCACAAAATCAGCCGCATCCCTCTTCATGTTATTCTACCAATAAATCTCCTTAAGGTAATGATACATCTTCATCAAACCAGGATGAACCAAATAATACGACTCATGAGATTTTTCCAAAATTCTACCTCACAGACTATCCACATCGAGAAACACAACCTCCCTCGGTACCTCTAGATACTAACACCACCAATCTCGAAAACCATCACTTTCTGCCTACCTATATCCTCTTTAATTTGCATTAAGTTAGGATCCAAAACTTTTTTCTCCTTCACCTCAGAGCCAAGAGATGACTTCGCTACCTCTTGCATAAACACACCGCCATCCTTAAAACCTACGAAATGAATTATAAAATTATCCTAATAATTAATATCCTTAAACAAACACCAATTCTCTTCATCCACATGAGATAGAATCCCAATAGATAACCTTCTAAGAGCATCAACAACCATGTTAGCCTTGCCTGGGTGATAGTATAGGCTTATTTCATCATCCTTGAACAACTCAAGCCATCTCCTTTTCTTGAGATTCAACTCCTTCTGGGTGAATACATATTGTAAGCTCTTATGATACGAATAAATGTCAACATAGATCCCATATAGATAATGTCTCTAAATTTTCAATACGAACACTACAACCAGCTACTCTAAATCATGAGTTAGATAATTCCTCTCATGATCTTCAACTGCCTAGAAGCATATACTACCACCTTGTGTTCTGCATTAACACAGAACCAAGTTACACATGGGATATATCTCAATAAACCACAAAGCCATCAACACCATCGGGTAGGGTCAAAATAAAAGCAGAAGTCAATTTATCTTTCATCTTCTCAAAACTCCTCTGGGAAGCATCAGACTATAGAAATTTCATTTTCTTCAGAGATAGCTTAGTCAAAGGGCCAACAATCGATGTGAAGCTTTTTACAAACCTCTAATAATAACCATCTAAACCCAAGAAGCTTCAAATATTGATTGGAGTCATGTGTCTAGGCCACTTCTTAACCACCATAACTTTCTGTGGATCCACTATTATCTTTTCACTAGAAACAACAGAACCTAAAAAAGTAACAATGTTCAACAAACATTTACACTTCAAAAACTTAGCATACAATCGCTCATCCTTTAATGTCTGTGCCACAACATGTAAGGGATTTGCATGATCCACCCCACTCTTTAAATATACCAGAATATCATCTATAAATATAATGAAAAAATCCAAAAACTGATGGAATACCCAGTTTATGAGGTTCATAAATGCCACTGGGACATTGGTCAACCCAAAAAACATGACAAAGAACTCAAAATGTCCATACAGGGTATGGAAGGTTGTCTTAGGGATATCCTCCTCCCTAATATTTAATTGATAATAACCCAACCAAAGGTCAATCTTAGAGAAATACTTAGCACCCTAAAATTGGTCAAACATGTTATCAATCCTAGGAAGAAAGTACTTATTCTTCACCGTCGCCTTATTCAACTAGCGACAATTAATACACATCTAAAGAGAACCATTCTTATTACACATGAAAAAAATTTGATCACCCCATAGGGAGACACTAGGACGGATAAAACCCTCTTCAACAAGATCTTTTAATTGCTCCTTAAGTTTATTTAACTTAGATAGAGCCATTTTATAAGGAGGGATAGAGATAGGACAAGTGTCTGGAAGAAGATCAATCCCAAACTCAATTTTCCTATCTGGAATGACACCAGGAACATCAAGAGGGAAAACCTTAGGAAATTTACTAACCAAGGGAGTATATTATAGAGAAGAACCCTCTGAGTTAGAATCTTTAACTCGAACCAGGTGATAAAAACAACCCTTGGAAATCAATTTCCAGGATCTAATATAAGATATCAAATTTCTATTAGGCATTAGGGAACTCCCTTCCCATTCAATGACCAGCTCATTAGGGAATTGGAAAATCACCTTACAGGTCCGGCAGTTTAAAAAGGAATAGCATGAATGCAACCAATCCATCCCAAGGATAATATCAAAATCTAGTATGTATAATTAAATTAAATCTACCAATGTTTTCCTACCACAAATAGATACCACACAACCCCTATATACTTTTTGAGCAACCATAGAGTCACCAACCATGATAGAAACAGAAAAGGGGTATGAAATACACTCGCCATAAATAGGGTCACATAAAAGAGGGTAGACGCTAGATCAAGTAAATAGTACATATAACAAGAGAAGAGTTTTAACATACCATTGAAGACATCAGGAGACGGTTCAGACTTCTAACGAGTAGTAAAAGTATATAGGCAATTCCGACCAGTGACAATAATAGAAGTGGCAACCCTTAGAGTAGGAGCCATTGGATTGGAAACCGAAACCTTATTAGCCCTCAAAGGAACCTTTCTCCCAGGGAAATCCTGTAGTATATGTACCAGTTGTCCATAATTGAAACACCAGTTCCTCTCTTTGCAATAGAAAAAAGGATCCAACCGACCATAAATTCTGTAAGAAAGATATGATAGAGCTGTCTGGGATTGATTGGCCTTATATTAAGCTCCCTATGCCCTAAAACCATCACTACTCTAAAAACAATGATCTCTAAATGACTTTGGATAAGGTGTACTAGCCATCAAATAGGAACTAGAGTTGTCTTACCTCTTCTTAGACCACTTCCCACTATCTCTACCACTCTGCTTCTGCCCTCCACCCTGATCCAAATATAGAACTTCTTACTCTACCTCTCCTCTACCTCTGCTTGCTTCTCTTTTCTTCTTTAACCTGTTGTATATAAATAAATAGTTGAGAGATATCCACATCCTTGTTTAACAGGTCAACCTTGTATTCTAATACCAAATCACGAGACAATCCAGAAGTAAATTTCTTTATCTGAGCTCTAATAGAGAACACCAATTCTGGATCATAATGGGACACCTGGTGAAACTTGAAGGCATACTCCTTCACTGTCATTTTTCCTTACTTTAAATTTACAAACTGCTCAGCCATCGCCTCTCTCAATTCCTAAGGAATAAAGAGATCCAGAAAGCCACTAGAGAAATCATCCCACTAAGCTTCTCCCACTCTTCACATAGTTGGTACACTATATCTTTCAACTGACAAGTAGCAAATTCAACACTCTCTACATCAGTAGCACTTATAAAATGAAAGATCCTCTATCTCATATATACAAATTTAAGGATCCTCCTCAACCCTAGTACCAATGAAAGTTAGAGGACTCAATCTTATAAACTGGCCAACCCTAATGGCCTCAGATGAACTCCCAACAACACCAGTAGAACCCATCTGACATAACTGATATGTCACCACCTGGGTCAACAAATGAATGGATTGGAAGAATTAAACAATAGTACTATCTCCCTACGATAGATCAGTGTGAGTGCCACCACCTAAATAAAGATTCGTGGAGATAGGCGGAATAACACAGGGGCAATCAGAAATAATGACCCTAGATTAGGTTTGTACCCCATAAGTTGGACGAGATCTGCACATATTTTCCTCAGGTGGGACTGATGAGTTTATATGAGCTTTAGATCATTTGGGAGGCATGATCTAAAAGGAAAATAAATGGGAGTTAAAGAAAAACCATGACCTTAGACACTATAGCCCAAAAATAAGACAACAAGAAAGAGAAACATTCCTAAATGCCTTGTAACCTCTCCCTTATAAGTGTGGCACACTACACACCATAAAAGAGACTCTACTTGACATGGCTTTGTGGACACACAATTGACCATGAACCTAGGCTCTGATACCAACTTTACTTCAACACAAACTAGGGCCTGACCGTGCTGGGTATCTTAAGTCCACTATGGAACGGAGACCACCCTCTTTGCCTAATCCAATAAAACCAAACACACCTAGCGACGGATGAAATATAAACATATCATAACATAAGATATAAAAACCAAAAGACTCTAAGATAAATCAATATCCAATACTGACAACCAATGCCCAAGTCCACATTCATCCAATGAAGCCGATAATAAAATAAAAAGTACATTGGTTGAGACATGCCCCCGACCATAGCCCAAAACAAATCCAAAAGAAAGAGTCAATATATAAGGAAACCAAACACATGAAATAGGGTCATTCGAAGGATAGAAACTCACCACTTTATTCTAAATTATGAGCTATCCCCCGATCACCTAGTCATTATGTTGGAAGGGTAGAGGTATGGCTAGTCTCTACATTATGTGGGGATACAACATCTAGAAATAGTTAATGGTTGGAGCACTAGCATGAAACTTAAGGAAATAGGATAAAATAATGCCATGAACCAGAATACAAAAACACTTAAAATCAGTGCAAAGCATCATATGTAATCCATATATATATATATATCATATGCTAGGAAAGGGGACAAGGCGTAGAATGAACCTTAAAACCTTAACTTAGACTGTGTAGCTTGACCATCGTAAACCAGAGCCCATGGGATATATGGGTTCAGCTTCCCCCACTGAAAGGGCCTAGAGTATGTTAGCAGCATAAATCAGAGAAAACCCGAGGAAATACTGCACCCATCAACGCAACTGGCCATCCTAAAATATATATCAAGTGTGATTCATGCACACAACCATCAAGACCAAACCTCACATTGGGAAACGCAAGCTTCTAGCATTAGTCTCCCTGAGACATCAACCTTTACGGCTTAGCTACACAACCTCCTTAAGCCCATATTAAAATATGTAATACATAACCCAACATTACATTAAGGATTCAACCATTAAGACATCATTAAGTGGTATCATCATATCATCCAAGAAATGTCATTAGCCAACCCTTTGTGGATGATTTGTACTCCCGATTCCAATATAAAAATAACTTAAAGGATCCTATTACACCCCAAAAAGTTTTCAAAACCATCTTTATCTATTTTTTCCATTAATGCAATGCATTAGTTTCAAAGAGAATAACCAAACCAAATGATATTATGAGTAAATGGCATCCATATTGACGTAGAAAATTCTAGGTCCAAAATTGGGTAAAAAAAGACCCATGGGACACTCTAATGAAATTTTAAAATTAATATATCGCGAAGTCCCTAGAATGAAAAGGAATGTGCAATCATATATTAAACACAAGTAGGACAAAATTCGGTCCTCAAATCAGCCCCTAAAGTTTGTGAATTTAAAACCTAAATTCACGGAATTTATAATGAAAACGGATGAAATATGAGGGCAAGAATAATGAAAAATTACTAAATAATGTTGAACTAACTTAATTTACCTTCAATGGATGATATCCTGTACTTCCTAGCATCCTAATCTCTCAAGGGTCTCTCTAACACAACATCAATGATTTGGGACTAAAAACGCCATTGAAATTCTCATCCAAGGCTATTTAATTTATGTTTTGGTTGAAGACCTATTTCTCAACTCCAAAGGCCTCAAAATAGGGAAATGAGCATAAAATCCTTTTGTACTTCTAGAAAATCTATCCAATAAGTTTGACTAGTCATAAATGACCTGTATTCTTTATTGAAAGGCACAAAATACAAAAAATGCATGGAAATTAAAGAAATAACATAGAGGATCATTAAAATATTCACTACAAAAAGAACTTTCATCCTTGAAAGTCAATGGGTAGGAAGAGCCCAAAAGCTCAAAAGGATGAGGTACTAGGTGCGTATGCACCGAGAACAACTCCCTAGATAACCCCTAAGAAGAAACAATGCTTTTAAGAGATTTCACTAAAGGTATTCTTTTTTCACTTTGTTGATTTACTTTTCAAATAGACCAAAACTCATCCTCACTAACCAACTATCCTCCAGCTGTGCTGAACACAATGGAAGCATACAATTCTAGGCCACTATACTTCAATACCACACCGACACAAGCATAACAAGGAAAAAACTCAATCAAGCTGGAAACCACCTAAGGTATAAACCATACAACCAACTCCAAATTCCTAAATCCACTATCCTCTTTCCTTTCCAAACCTAATGTAAACTATAAATAATCCAAAATCTTCTCAATATTATTCGAGTCTTACTCACATAATCTCCTCACATTAATATTGAAAGACTGAAGCTAATCTCCCAAAATCCGCACATATTAGCATAAGAATCAAGCCTATAATGCTCTACTTGAATACTCAAATGATGACGACCAATGTCTGCGATCTCTAATAATCAACTAACTAACTAGTATGGATGACCTTTAAAATCAATAATCATGAATCTCAATCATAAACTCTTGAAATTGACTGATCCATTCCAGAATGCCCAACCAGTTGTGGGTAAATCCATGCTAGGCGCAACTTAAGCACAATTTTTTTTGTTGAGAAGACATTCAAAATTCTTAAAAACATTAATAAATTAAGGAAAAAATCAATAGAAACTATTACCGTGAACCAATAGACTATGCCTTGAGCATTTATCTAGAATAACCTACTTAAACAAAAGAAAATTAATATGGTAGGTAACGAGTAGGATTAGTTAGCCTATAAATGAAAGCTCAACTGAAACATATCTAAAAATGAGGCTTTAATCAAATACTGCAGTCTACAGCTAAAGTCTCAAAACTAAAGCAAAACTAGTAGATCTTAACTATCAAAACCAATCATGTTGTCGAATTAACATCTATATTCCAAAATGTATCACAATATTCAAGTTGTTATTCAAAAGAGTTAAAAATCACAATTGGGGCCAACAAGTATTCACTGATTTCTATTACCCAATCGATCTCCTTACTAGAAATCAAGCACATATACCATGGTTCTTACAATACCCAAAATTGAAATATTATCGAAGAACATAGACATAACTGAGGAAAAAACACAAGCTAAATATAGGAAATATTAAATCCATATCCAGTTAAGGCATAACATAACAATGCATAACCAAGAACTCCCAAAAGCTGCAAAGAGTACTAATGGTAGCAAAAATTTGAGCAACTAAAAAAATATAACCTTAGCTTGAATCTAATCAAACCAATACTCCATTTATGACAACAAATGATAACTCCTGAAGACACCCACATTGGTTACTAACAATTGATACACACGTACATATAATCAAGATGAAGTATTCCAAAAAGTCACATTAGGCCGACAAATTACAAAAAAGAGAAAAATCCGAATCTACCCATGTAAACCAACCTTAACATAATTGAACCATGAATCACATTGTAGAAGAAAAGAATACCAATCTTAATATCAACCCCAAGGCCATGACTACTACCTAAAATAGAACCAAGTAAAAGCTAACAAATCCCCAATTTAACAATTGAAGAAGCGGCTATAGAAAAAGATCACCCAATATAGAATCCCAACAAAACCATGGAAGGACAAACCTATTTTCACATTCACAACTCTCATAACAATGATCTTACCTCATTGATAGAAAGGAAAACCAACCAACTAAGGTAGTTGTCTAAGACAAATAAATAAGAAACACAAGAAAGAAAACATTAACTGGATAGAGCTAATCTAGTCTTTTATCAAGTACGACACATTAATAGCCAAATAATAACTGGAGCAATAGTAACACTAGTATAAAGTGTAGGTGGAATGAAAATAAAATTCAACAACCAGTGCAACTTTGAATTTATTACATGGCAAAAATGCCACAGGAAAGGGACTTTAACCCAAATGGTACACCATAAAGAAAATACAACACCAATCCACTTAATTAACTAGTAAAAGAAGTCATGTACATGGGTTTTCACATATGCATAAATTTTACACAAAGGCATACAACAATCAACATAGTGATATCAAGGAATGTAATCACCAATGGGTATGAAAACCCCAACATAATTACAATACAAGCTAAGAGACAAAAATCAGAATTGCACCAATACAATGAAATCATAAGTCATTTTCCCTAATATTCTCGAAGAAGTAAGACTCTAAATGCATTCAAGCCCAAAATGTGCATCGAAATGATTAATAGAACTACTAAGAGCATTTCAATACTGATCTAGCTGTACTAACCTCTCAATAATCCCACACTAGGACACTCTCTAGACCAATAACTAATCTCTTTATAGTCATAAAACCCCCTAAATATTTAACCTAGCAAGAACCATGAGCTATTTCTAACTGGATAACCAAGTTATGCCTGGGACACTCTTTAATAAATTGATCATCCTCCCCACAATAATAGCATATCTTAGGAGATTTAAGCTGGTGAGAAACATGTGCTAACCCTATCTGAACAAGTTACTCATATATATGGCATTCCTTAGACTAATGAACAACCTCTCCTTAGTCAAAACATCCCCCTAGGACACTCTAATGTTTGTACCTACTGACTTAGAATGGCTACCTTAGCTTAAAGACCTAGATTGAATTACCCATACTGCTTGACTAAACTCTATCCTCTTAAACCACTTGACAGCTGCCCATAGGTTGAGATTCTACCTATATGGGTCTAATAAGTGGAAAATAATGTTGATCATTGTTGGAAAGATCCCCATTCTCAAAAGAAATGCCAATGATACTATACTAATGACATAAACCTTTATCACCACCTCTATAAATCTCAATACATGGTCTTTGTGGTCCTCCTATTATCCATAACTTAAGTAAATAAATACTCAGCGTCTACTAAACTCTCTGATGCCAAGCAGAGTGCTAAAGATAACTCTGTAACAAATCTATACACTAAATTATGCTCCAAAAGATATAGCATTAGAGTATGTCTATCCCAATTGAGAAACCTAATCTCATACTCTAAAACTGACAAGGAACCCTACTGAATACGAATAAGCCCAACTTTGGCTCGAGAACCACTCGATGTGTTATAAACTAATACTGACATATCAACAAATAGATATGGAACCCCCAATATTGAATCCTAAGAAGCTAAGGTGGTTACTAACTCTATTAGGACTCGAGTTAGCACCAAACTCTCTAACTGATACTAAAGATCTTTGATATCTACCTCAAACTCCCCTGTATTACTCTAACCAAAATTTCTATCGCTAACCTTCTATTATTTATTTGAGAATAATGGGAGTAAAAAAAGTAACAAAGGTTCATAAAAGTGCAAACAAATGGGAAGGAATAAAGAATATAATTTTCTAAGAATGCTCTATAGCCTCCAAAAGATAGGATATATATGCCTCTATACAAATTTGCAAGACTCTACTAGGCAGTTAGGGTTTGCACCAACACACAGGTAAAACCTAAGCACCAATACTAATTTGTCATGACCCAATTTCTTAAGTCATAATGGCACTTACTATAATCCACCAAAGGGTAAGCCAACCCATAGTTTGGAACAACTAGTAATATGCTATTAAGAGAATGGAGAAAATAATAGAAATAAAGGTAAATAAAAGTCCAGTATAGAATTTAACCCCAAGACCTGGTGAAATCAATAGAAGAAATTCTAATGCAATCATAGTACAAAGCAAAATACAGAATAAATGTACATGCACAAACTATCTTCTAAATACAAAATAGAGATATGTCTAATCAATTCGAGGGAGAGAAGAAATATTTCAAATGTCAGGAGCTCACTATAAATCTTTGGTCCATATCTTCTCTGCATGATGCATATGTCAATAGCGAAAACTCATAAAATGATCTACAGGCCGCACAAGTATAGTATGAGTACCAAACACATAAAACTTAGTAGGCATCGATCGAATAAGCTCCAAAGATATTACAAGTATAAATAACAGGTGAAGTTTGAATATAAACTATATCAAACTATCCAAGAAATAAACACTATAATAATTCTAATTGAATAATAAGGATAAACTAGCCTATTCTAATAATGTTCAGGGTCTAAAGTCCAATATATTATATCACCAACCTATATAAAAATAAAGAGATATAAAAAGGTATATACTTGTATTATAGGATTAATGCATACATATACAATGTGGATACATAAGAAAAGAGAGTGATATATGATAGTACCATATATTTATACACATATGTAGGACTAAACTCAAAGGTAATAACCTTCTAGAGCCAATATAACATCTCAAAGATCATAGTAAAATAAGGGAGATAATAGTAGCATAATCAAAGTCTCTAACCATAAGGTAATCTACTATTAGCATAACTTACAAAAATAGAGAGAATAAATCAGAAATATAATGGTAATCTCGGGTACCAGGTCACAACAATCCTACCATTAACTAAATATAATAACCAATAATAAAGTAAATGGCTAGTCCAGACAAATAATAACCTGACCGATCCTCCATAATCCTAAAAGGTTCAAGCAAGCACTTAGCAAACAACAAATATAACCTAAACATATAAATCCTCCCAGAAGGCCAATAAATATATACACCAAATAATTATAATGGTGATAGTCAATGAATAAGAGTGAATGTAATACTATGTCAAAATTCGAGTGCCATAATATATCAAGTTTATACAGCTTCTCCAGCTCAGTAACTTGCAAAGGTAGGACCTATGATGACCATCCTTGTTCTAGAAGTATGGCTCATGGACAGAAAGGCTCATATGGGACTCTAAAAATTTATATACACTGCCTAGTCCCAAACTAGGACTTCTAATAACCATTATAATCAATCTACTATGTCTAGTACTGGAGAGATATAAATACAATGTGATCCGAAACTAGAAACAAGACTAAAATAATGTAAAAATATAAATCCAATACACAAGCCCAAGTTTTGGAAGAGATTATTATAATAGTGTAGAAAGGGTCAAAATCATTTTAAACTAAAGTAAATAGTAGTGGTAAAAGAATGCATTAATAATGGATCAGAGTCAACCTTGGTCTAATTTTCAAAATAGCATATTTGGTTTAAGAAATAAAGAATTAAAAAATTAATCAGGTGGTACAATTCCCATTGTAAGTAAAGTCATTTGAAAAGTTAAAAGTGAAATAATTCTATTTTAAAAAACAATGGTAATAATTAAGGTTTAATTGAAACCATACCACTAAGTGAGCATAAATGTGCAAAGTATAAATTACATATCCAAACAGTACTGGAAATTACTCCTATGGCAACAGAATTTTTGCCAACGATTGTCATAGTGTTGCTATAGAATGTATATCGCAATGATTTCAACTTTTGTGAAAAGTAATTATTCTAATATCTATAATGAAGCTTTATAACCATTACTATTGAAGACTAACTGTTGCAATCGATAGTCCTATAGAAACGGTTACGAAAACCGTTGCCATATTTAACTATGGCAACCTTTGATGTTTAAAAATATACCTATTGCATTGGGTCCTTTAGTTTTCTCCAAAAATAATTCATAAGTCCCCCAAATTAAAACCCTTTTCTTTAGATATTTGTTTTTTCAACCTGTCGCAAGTCCATAAGCTACAACTTTTTTGGTCACTTCTTTTTTCATAAATATCTCTCTGATATTATTGTTGTTAATGGTGGACGGGGGGACAGTGCTCATTAGAGTGGTACTCTTCATACTGTTGATCCCAGGGCTTCTGTTTCAGATACTGCAAAATAACTATACTCTAGAATTTGGGAACATGAAGACTAATGGAAAGTCTATTGCTTTTATTAGCCTTATTTTCTTTACCTTTTATGCCATTCTCATTCTCGTTGTCCATGTTAACATCTATACTAACTGATCTTCTCCAAATCCTCTTTTTTTTCTAGCTACTACTCTTTTCACTAATCCAAGTTGTAAGCTCTTTTAGTTTTCTTACTCAAGTTAAGATCTATTTCTTTGTAAATTTTTTTCCAAGAGGAAGTATTATCAAGAAAGGTTCAATCTTTGAAATGGAATTGCTAGCTTTATTTTTGTGTCCTATTTAATTTAATCTGCTTTCTGTTTATCTTAGTTGCTTAAATGCTTATCAAAATTAATTTTTCCTTATTTTGTGCGTCTGAATTGGGATCTATTTTAACTATTGTGGCTCTCAAAATCTAATGAAAACAAGTAAGGTATGATTGAGATAGTAAGCTGCCGAAGAGTTGGAGTATAATTGATTCTATAATTTTTTATTTGTATTAATTGACTATTCGTTTAATAAATTACTAGCTACTCTTTAGTGTAATTGATTCGATAATTAGTTTATTAGTATGTAGTTAACAACTAGATTAATCCAATTGGCAAAAGAAAGTTACTGGTGATCTCATTTCTGTACCTAAAATGTGATTTTGAATTTAATTGAGAAGTAAGAATTCCTCGAGTGGTTTAGCACCTTTACCATCAACCTCTAGGTGTTGAGGGTTAAGTCATGCTCAAGGGTAATAAAGAATGCTATTGATCCTCCTATGATGGGGTGGAAAAAAAATCTTTATAGATTGCTTCAATGTAAGTTCATTAGCAACCTCTATCCTTACAAACTTTAGTTTCCATAAAATATTTTAGGGAAAAGAACATTACATCAATTGAAAAGAAAACAAGCAAAGGATGGAAAGTTACTATTTAAGTGGATTAATCTATTTTGTTGTAGAGGTTAGATGGATTCTAGAGTAGCATCAAGATCATATTTCAATATGCAAGATTCACTTTTCGTGCATAGTTTCTTGGACCAAAGATATATACCCATAAGGATGATAGACCAGAGACAATTTCAACATTTGTTTTAAGTTACATTTTACTCCTTATTTTATTTTTAATTTCCCAGCGCGTAGTTTGGAGCATAAATTTTAATCTTTGAGATCTGCAACCCATTGCTTGCGCCATAAGAATATCGTGATTCTTCCTCTTCTTCTATTTACCACAATCTTATGGAAAATGCTACCAAAATTTGTCAATTTGTTTGTTAGCTAAATTTGTAATTTGAAACGGTAGGAGCTCCCTTCTTCTTCTGTTAGAACCCAAAAAGTTGTGATTTAAATTTTTGTCGTTTGCAGCTTTATGTGATTTGAAACTGTGGCAGCTCGATAGTTGTTGGACTAATACTGGTCAGCCACTATGGTCTTCTCGGCGACTCAAATTTCATCCTTTCTTATGAGAATAGGGTTTTTTTTTGAAGAGGTGTGAGCTAGCAAATTGAAGCAACTATAATTCCTCAAACTAGTGATGATTTGTAATAGGAAAAAAGCACAAGTTCTTGCAATTTACCTTGAATTGTGTAGAATATGTTCCACTAGAAACAATCATAGATTAACTTTGTGTTAATGTTCTTAACTTTGAGCTAATTATAGTTGTTTTTGAGTTTTTATGGGGTGTTTGGTGTGGTAGAAGAAGTTTTCCTTCATTATGGAGTACATTTTTGTTTATTTTAAATTGTGGAGGATAAGTTTCCACCAAAATTATGGAGATTTGTCATTAAGAGCTCATGTCCGCAAAGCTTAGTATTACTAATGAAGAATGTGATGATGGTGGTGGAGACTAATAATAGTATGGCGGTCGTAATGATGGTGAGGGGGTTGGAGATTTATAATAGTATGGCCTATGAAGCCTCATATCGGTGGAAAATTACATGACCTAGCCCTTTAATGTGGCTAGTTATAGGAGGATCAAAGGAGACAACTTTTAATTTTTTTTTCTTTAGTTAAGAAGTGATATTTTTTGGGGATTAACTTCTATATATTTATAGTAACGCATCTTGAGAAGCAGTTGTTAGTAAACAATTGTCTAAAGGACCAAATCAATTGCTCTGATTCATAATCTAAGGGTAGAAAAGAATATTAATAACTTTTAAAAGGGATAGGTTTCATCTTCCATGCTGAACATCCTTATATGTTTATATTAAACTACCTTGCACCTTTAGAAGCACCTGCAGAATTAAGACAAGAATCTTGGAATCTTGTAAATTATAAGTGAGTGTTATTTAGGTGTTGTTATGCTTATCTGAATATGTTTCTTATGTTGTTGTTGAAAATAGAATGTATTTCTTAAATTTTTACAAGTTATAATATTACCTGCTTGCTTCATGTATACTGTAGATATTTAATTCTCTGTACTTTATAATTAATTGAGCTATATTTGTTTTTTGACCATTTGTTTCCTATATTATCTTGTCTTGTCATCTTGAAATACTTAAAAGTTGTATCACCTTTTATTTTTGGAAGCCTAAACTCTGATCTTAGCTTGAAAGTTGTTAAGTCTTTTAGTTCATACCTTAGGTGTGGCATGGTCAATGTCTAACAGTTTTTTTGATCAAAATTAGTCCTTGAAAATGAAATGGTCATATAACTGATGTAGAAGAAAGAGGTTCAACCATTTCAGTGTTCCTATTTTAGACCCCTTCATATAGATGACATTCTTGAGTACCTTGGTTTATTCTCTCAGAATCATGGAGGTGCTTTATCGAGACACTGTCTTTAATGATCTAATTGGCTACCAACTCTCGAAGCTACTCTTTCCCTAGATCAGGAGTCTAATTGAAGGGTAGGGGATCATACTATAGGAGGGCCAACTATTTTTTGACAACTGTGGCTAATCCGAAATTTAATGAAGGATCTCTTGCTTGGAGTATGTTCTAAGTATCTTCAACTCTTATCTAAACAGGTACCAGATACCATGTTTTTCTCTATTTGCTGATTGATCCTTGATTTTCCATCTCTCAGGTGATCTATGTGTACAACTATGGCCTTGCACATATAGAGCTAAGGCTTGAAAATTTGTATATCAGCACAGTGGATAAACATATTAAAGTGAGTCTCATGCATATTGCCTATTGCAGTAGAGATTGGATGGTATTAGTACATTAAGGACAAAGTACAATAGCTAAGCTAGGATGCTTTTACATCGGACCTTATACTATAGAGGAAAATTTTCAATTGTAATGTAAATGGATAAATGTAATGAAAATTGATAGGCTTTACTCCCTGGTGGTTCCAAGTTCTCTAGTAGATGAGAGAAGTTTTCTTCAATGAAAAATAAAGCTATGAACCAAGTCTAATTATTACTAGATTATAGAATACATATATTTGACAGTACTTTGGCATGCTTGATCAATACCTTCTCAGGTCTGCAAACTTAAGTTCATCCAGATGCTAATTTTTGGGGTATTACAAGAATGCTTACTCAGCTCAGGGTAGTCAATATTTTCCAAAATAACAACGATCCCTAGATTTTGTTTTTTATTTTTTATGGCCGTGTTTATGGGTTTCATACTTTTCGTTAATATGGTTCAATTTGGAACACTGTGCTATACTTAAAAACTTAAACTAAAATATGCATTTTCGTAGTTTTAACATTTCAATTTTTCCTATATGGGAAATAGAGTTTTATTTTGAATTGTCTAGAGTTTTACAACTGGTCACTTCTTATCAGGTAGGTATATTGGGAAATGTTGCTGACTCTAATGAGCTTGATTATGCAGATAACATAGCAAATGAAAATATGGATAGGAAATGATGATTGCATTTGACATAAGGTATGACATGCATGTTTTTTTCGATGAAGTGAGCTATGACATGTATGCTTTTCCTAGGTGAAGTGAGCTATGATGTGATATTTATGTTTCTTATTTAGCGTGAAGCAAGTTATCCATAAATTTCTTTTAGTTTTTTCCTGTTGAAAAGATATGTTGAATTCACCATGGCGAAAATGGTTTTGAGGGAACTCATGGACCCAATAATCTTTTAGGTTGTTTAAAGATTTTTTATTACTAGGAGTTATGGTTACTATTGTGACCTTATCAATTACATATCATCTGTCTATATGAGTCTTGATTGTCTGCTTCCTAGCTTTTCTACCAACTAGTTAGGGCTTTATTTTAGTAGCTGCATGTATGTTCTTTTTATTTTGCTATAGTTACCTTCTCCTCATCCTAGATTTTCTCTTATTTTTTATCCTGTTCTTATCGCATAAATATTTGTTTTCTTTAGGTTGGGCAAGTAATTAGACCCAAGATTGAAGGTACTGGATTATGGCACTTAACTCGGGTGTTTGCTCTAGCTTATGACCATGGAATGGGTGTTGGTTCTTTTCGGTCCTCTAGTTTCATTGGCTTTGCTTCCAATAATGGTTTATTTAAGAATGTCTTATAAATTCTTGACATCTCCTATTGCTGGTTTTTTATTAATTAAACCATTTAATTTAGCTGGTATGGCTCCGTGATTCAACAAAAAAGGGAATCATAAACTGAGCATACCATATATTGTTGACAAATAAGTTAATACTATTTCTTGATAATATGTTTTCTGTAAACCCCATTAATTTTATGATTAGTATAGTTATCTAAATTTCCAAACCTAGTTTTGTCCAAAATAAAGCAAGAAAGATTGTTCAATGATGGTTGTTATCTAAAACTATAGTAGTCAACCTATTTTGTATTTTATTTTCTAAACTTAAAAATCTGAGTTGAACATGAATGAAGAAGGGTGTTCAACAAATTAATTATTACAATAGCTAATTAAAATAGCTACAATAGATAACAAAAAAATATTCCAAAACACTTGAAAACCATTGCAATCGGTGCCAAAAAGAGTTGTAATAGGTAGTTAAAAATTATTGCAAAAGACTAATGAGTGTTGTAGTTGATATCCAAAAATTATTGTGATAGGGTTATTGTAATGCTTTCATGTCATTGCAATATAGTCTATTGCAATAGTTCTTAATCAATGCTTTTGACAATATGAAGCGTCTCAATAGGTGGTTAAAAAAATCATCTCAATAGGTATATCTATTGCAGCGATTTATGTAATAGTCAAAATAACCGTTGCTATAGACCTGTTGCAATGCTCATATATGCAACATATGCCTAACCATCGCGGTACATCTATGTCAATGGTTTTTTATCTATCGCAATGGTTTTTGAACCATTTCCATAGGGGTAATTTCTAGTAGTGTTAGGAATAGGATAGTTTATCCTTAACACTTTCTTTGCCTTATTATGTTAGTTTCTTAGATCAAAGTAAGATAGTTTACCCTTACTATCTCACATGCTATATTATGTGGTTGCTGGATATTTGGGTTTAGACTCTATTTCTGTTTATATGTACTATATATCTGAATGATCTTTGGATCTTAGTCGACAGTTGAATATTGAGTACCATGTGTTTGGTGATCATGCTACACTTTTGCAGCTTGCAGATTATAGCATGGGTTATTGTCGGTGTTGTGCGCATCGTGCGATGTAGCCATGGTTTAGATACATAGAGTGAGCTCCCACTGTTCAGAGTATTAATTTTCCTCTTATGTACTAGTCATCACCTGAGAAATTGAGTTGTGATAGTCCTGCATGGCTAGTGAGTTCCATATCTGTTGAAGTCAAAATGCTTTTGAGACCCCACACCTTTGACTGAGCCTCTAAAAGAAGGGATCACTGTACCTAAATAGTGACTTACCCCTTTTGTGATATTTTTTATATCATAACTTTTTGGGCTTGAAGACTCAGTTTTTAGAGATTCCAAAGGATATTTTTGAGATTTATTTATTGGTTAATTCTCTAAATTAATATTTTAACATTCTCAAATTATTTCATGATTTCATCTTCAACACCATTTTTGAGGAATTTTCTAATTTGAACTTAAGTTATAGGTAGACTATTTTTCCAATAAAACCTAGTTTTGTCGTTATGGGCTTATGGATAACTTTTAGGTTGACCTTTCTAACCTAAAATAGGTGTCTCTGATTTCATATTCTTATATAGAATATTTGACTAGATTGGTCTCATTAATTAAAAAGAGAGAACTTCGATTTGACTTTATGGGTCGTCTCTTAAAGTAATTTAAGACGTCCACTGACTCCATTTTGAAGTGCTTATGTGTTTGTTACTTATATGAGAAGTAACACTAATTGGGCCTCCCGTATATATGAGATGACAATCCTCAATGCAGCTAATGATGTATTGAAGGGATAAAAATAGAATTAAAATAACTTACTTTAGATATTCTCATCTTCTTGATCTATGTGAAATTCCATGTGAAAAGTGAATTAATGTTTTTTTTAACCTTGATAGATATTGATATTGATAGTATTCCCGCTTAATGAGACAAATTTTAATCTTTTGAGCTAGATCAATGAATTTTTGATGTATAGTCAGTGTTCTTGAGTTGAGCATGGCCCTGTGAGCCTAGATTGAAGATAATTGTGTTGGTCCTTATTATTATGTTCATGTATACTTACTCATACCTATATCATGGTACTGTAAAATGATATTTTGTGAAAGATTGTTTTAAAATGACTTGCATACCTATTGGGATAGTGTTGAAGTTGGTGTTCTACTAATTTTTACTTGCATTTGTGATGAAAAATTATTTTGGGTGGCCCAATGGGAAATAGTTTATGGCAGATTCATGATTGACATACATGATGAGACAGTATTTTGGATGGGTATATGGACCTCCTTAGTCCCTCAAGGGTCCCAATAATATATATAAGGAAGCGAGTCTGCACTGTAAAAGACATTGCACCATATTATATTTATCTCATTATTTCCCTTGGTTTGGATTTGTTGTTGTTTTATCTTGTGATTTGACGAGTTGTTTCTACACTTATAGATTTAAAAATTATGGACTTAGATATTGTTACTTACAGGTGTTTTAGGGATTATAATTGTAGTAATGGTTTATATGGTTCCTGCTATCACTTTAAATTAGGGTCAGTGGATAATGTTGCTGAGTATGTGTGGTTGGTACTCATGCTTATTAATTTTCTATACCTACGCATAGGTACTGAGTTAGTGCTCCCTGAACATTGATTTATGATTATCCGGTGATGGTTTTTCAAAGATTCCTAAGGTATCAATAATTGGTCCTAGAGGCTTCTGGATCTCCTCTATTCAAGTATTTATCCTTTTTGTTGTATTTTTAGATATTATTGGTCCATGTATGGTGTTTTTATTTCTCTTAGAGGCTTGGGCTTGTGACTACCAGAACATAAGTTGTCATAGACATTTGTATTCTACTCTATCTAATGTTTTTACAATCTATTATAGGTTTTTATACTATTTTTATATCCTTTTCTTATTATGTTTTTCAATTTTTGATATATGTGTGGCGTTTGGCTTACCTATCATGGTTGGTGTGATAGGTGCCATCAAAATCAAGTTTTGGGTTATGACAAGTTGGTATTAGAACCACAAGTTGATTAGTATCGTTAGTTTAAGTCAACTTTAGCGAAGTATTGTGGATTAATGTGGAGACGTCTATTATATATCCTTAAAAGGCTACATGACCTTTAGAAAATATACTGACATATATTTATAGCAATGGTTGGGGTATAAGTGCCCTGCTTAAATTTTCTCTAAGGTGACTTGTTAAAATATCAAGCTAAGATAGGTTTTGACAAAAGATTAGGTATTTGTGGTTTAGAGATTGTTGGTATATCATGGTATAATTTTAATGGTTTTATGGTTATGACATGATAGATAAGATATATAGAGATACAAATAAATTTTGAATTAAAAAAATGGGTTTGTAGAACTCCGATTATGGTATTTGCCATAATAGAATAATTATGTTTATCTAATAACCAAGTGAGTGTTGTGAAAGGGGAAACTACTAGGATGTCCACTGAGATAATGTGTAAGGAAAACCATAGTGGTCCTCTTACTACAGTCTATAGATCACCATAGAGGTCACTAATTTAAGTGATGAACCACTATCGCAGGCATCTGGATGCTATAATAGGACTACCATAATGGGCAGGGTGCTGTTACAATGGTCATCAGTTAGTGTTTAATGCATGTATTCCATTTTTTTGACATTATTTTCTATCAAACATCAAAATTTTTTAACTAAGACTTGAGAGAGATGATATCCTCCATGCTTGGGTGGTCCTTAATGTTCAGGTAAGTTTAGTTTGCTCTTCTAACGTAGAACTAATTAGTTTAATTTGTAGAATCATTTTAAGGAGAGTTTTAATGGATTCATTGGTTTAAGCCCTATATTAATGAACCAGAATTTTCTATAGGTAGTACTAAAATCACTTGATAGTTGTTCTACGTTGTTAGATTATACTTCCTAGCATAGAAGTATTTTTGTTTAATATGAATTATAGATAATTTTATAGGTGAAATACCCTAAAGTGATTATTTAGGATATAGACTAGGATAAAAAATCAGTGTATTTTAGATCCCTAAGGATTTGTTTGTTGTTTGTTAGACAAAGAATGATATGAAATTTCAAGGAAATGAAAGGTTCTTATGGATTCATGCACTAGGGAATGAATTTCAGGTAGTTTATTATTCTATTGTAGTTGTACACTTGATATAGATTCCCTGCGTATTCATAAGTTGATTTTGTAGCCTTCAGGTATACTTGAGACTTGTGATATTATTGTAGGTCTGAAATAAGAAAAAGATATTAACTAAGTCTTAATAATGATAACTTATGTACTTGAACTACTAGTGCACTATGAGACATCCTTAGTGATATTGATGGTATTTCATGATATTATAATACTTGTAGGGTCAGGTTCCACATTGGTAAAAATTACATTCTTATTGATGTTTTAATGAGTCAGGTACTATGCTGGTATGGTACATGGATGAAGATGGTCCCCTGCAGGTCATGTTTATCGGGCAAGCATAACATCTCCTTAGTATGTATGTACAAAATTGATTTGGTAATTGATATGCATTTTTACATATATTAGACTATTTACTTATTCATACAACATGCTTAATATGTGGTAGTGGTCAAAGTAGCATTGGACTATTACTGTGAGATGGATAAATACAGTGATAATTACATGTTGATTTCATACTTATGTATTTATAAGGATATAGGTTCCCTTTAAATGAACATTATACCTTTGATTGAGAAATAATGGACAGGATGAGGATTATGGTCTAGTTGAGGACTTTGTGGATCTTACGTCTTCTAGTTTTGGAGTTTGTTGGCTGAGTTAAGAGTGTGTTCTCATTGCTAATTTATTTAAATTTAAATTATGCATATGTGTAGATCTGAGTAAGTCGACTAATGAAACCTGCCAGTATATATTATTTATACTGATACTATTTGATTCTACTATAAGGGTAAGTTGTGTTCTGAATACTGTTATACGACCTTACCTCTAACATTGGACCAGTGATTTTTTATCTAAGTATGGGGAATCATCTTTCGGTTACTGCGGATCATCTCATTTATTCATTTTATTTTGTTCGAGAAATGATACTCTATTATTTTTCTTAGGCTTTGGATATTATTCTTAGAAATTATTTTTGGATAGATGTTCTTATAAGATGACATTTAAGTCTTAGTAATTATAATAGATACTCATTAATTTTTTGATTTTCTTAAATGATTAGTTCGGACATTATTAGATTAAGGTTGGTTTTATGATATTCTGTCTTAGAATGGATATGTATTTGTGATATAGTTTAGGGTAGATAGATTTCTCACCGGAGGGTTAGTATGTCTACTACTCATTGTATCAGAGCCGTAGGTTCATCGATCTCATTGCTCAAGAACACGTCTAGTAGTGTCTTATAGAACTGTACGAAGATGTTTGTACTTTTCTTTGAGATACTATAGGACACTAGGAAACTTGAATTTCTGATTTCTTTCATATTATTACGTGACTCAATTAAGTATCTGGTGATCCAAATTGGCATCTCATTTCTTTTAAGATGGTGAGAATATAAGTTAATAGAGTGAGAGAATACAAGCTCAGACTAGTCATTGTGGCTTTGTTTCATGGAAAATTACAAGTGAGGTGATCTTGAGAAAAATAAAAGAGAGTAACGCCCCTACCAAGGTAGATCTTAGGTAGCTATTATCATAGTTAGAGAAAGATCAGAGTCTAATTCCCCACTTTAGGAGATTCCTAAGATTACAGAGAATAGTATGTCACCGGTTGAGAATGAGGGAGCACTAACTCAAGTAGGTGAAACTTTGATGCATGCCTTTTGACATAATACAATAGGTTTTTAGATTTTTTGAATGGGTTGGATCACCCTAGGGATACACCCAAAGTTTCTTTTTATGAGCATACTGGAGTGCAACAAGCTTCTACTATGGATCCAAAAATTATAAGAAAGGTAATGGGTCTGGTGATGACCATAGATAAACGTGATTTATTTTTTAAGTTTGTCAAGATAAAGACTTCTATTTTCATGGAACAGAGTCTATTGATGCCTATGAATTAATAATTAATTACCATGAGAGACTTAACAAGATGAGGATAGTGGAGGGGTATGTGTTTGAGTTTGTGATTTTTCAGTTCGATGAAATGCTAAGATGTAGTGAAGGGCATATGTAGAGTGTAGGGATGAAGGTTTTCCTCCAATAATATAGACTTAGTTTTATTCTATTTTTAGAATAAAATGTACCTTATACCTTGAGGGACAAGAAAAAGGACGAGTTCAACAATCTTGAGCAGGGGCGAATATGTGTTGAAGCCTATGAGGCCAATTTTCATTTCTTAACCTAAGATTTTTCATAGTTAATGAATACAAAGAAGAAGAAAATTCACTTCTCTATGAGAAGGTTGTTGAATACCATCTTTAGAATTTTTTACTTCTAATAATATCTTTTGGTAAGACGTTCAAAAAGATTGTTGATTTTTTTAATAGTAGAAGGTGTAAGGTGGGATAATTAAGCGAAGTTTTTTTGAGAAGAAGGGCTACAATATAGGTAAATTTAATGTTTTATATTCTCAGAGTTAGGGTTTATATGATATCCTACTCATGATATTTTGCCTGCGATATAGGTGTCTATTGGACTTCATCAGGGTTCAATCAATCATCTTCAGAAGTTCGTGGTTACATCACTTTATATTCATCATCTCTTTCATCCATCCTTGCCTAAACACGTTATAAGTGTAGTGGGGTTGGTGATATTCAGATATTTTGTCCTAATTTGAGGAATTATCATTTGTCGGACTAATAATAGGCTTCTTAATCCTTAGTTCTAATAAGCAGTAAAAGTGGAGGTAATTTTAGAGGCAATCTATGGGGTAGATGTATAGTTTATCAGGAGAGAAGAATTTTAAAACAAGCCAAATAAAGTGATAATCTTACAAATCAAGGGGGTCATTAGATCGGTAGGGTCAAACACAAATGGGCGACAAAGCCCAATCTTATGTTTTATAAGCATGCTTATTGTATAGTCTGATGATGTAGTGATCACAAGTATTCTTTTCTGTTATCGGATGCTTATTGTTCAATATTTTTCATTGGGTACTAGAATTGGGCAAATTTAGTAGTTTTTGACATCATCGATTTTTACATCATTATTAGGATAAGTTGGTTATCTCCATGCATTACGATTCTTGACTGTCATGCCAAGACTGTAAAGTAGTTATGCCAATGATAGATAGGCTAGGGTGGAAGTGTGACTATAGTCCTGCTCCTATAAGACTTATTTCTTTTATTCGTTCCAAGAGACTGATTGGGAAAGTCTTTCATGCTTTCTTACCCTATCTTTGAGACACTAGTCTAGAGCCCTTCCTACTGAGTCAGTTTTTGTGGTGCATGAATTTATAGAGTTTTTATATTAATAATTAGTTAGTTATGCCACAAAATTATGTCATTGATTTATATATAGATTTAGGGTTAGACACTCATTCCATCTCTATTCCCTTTATAGGATGGCACCAATTCAACTATGATAGTTTAAGGACTAGTTGTAGGAATTGATAGGTAAGGGTTCATCCAACCTTGGGCTTCTCTATTGGGTTCGCCAGTATTCTTTGTTAAGAAAAATGATGACAATCTACTTTTGTGCATAGACTACCGATAATACGAATAATTTATGATTTATTTCAAGTACCCATTTCCCTACATAAATAATTTATTTTATAAGTTAAAGTGTGCGTTAGTATTTTCCAATATTCACTTGATATACGTTAATAACAATTAAATATCTAGGTAAAGACAACCTCAAGACTATTTTTTAGACCTGTTATCATCATTAGGAGTTTATGGTAATGGCTTTTGGGTTGACAGATGATCTTGCTGCTTTTATGTTCTTGATAAATAAGGTATTTAATACATACTTGGATACCTTTATAATTGATATCATTGATTATCTTATGGTGTATCCTATGATTAGGGAGGAACAAGAGGATCACTTAAGTATTGCATTCAGTTTGCTGAATGATAAACAGTTATATGCCTAATATTCTAAGTATGTCTTTTGTGTCCTTTTTCTGGCTTTTGTGTCCTTTTTCTGGGACATGTACTATCTAAAGAGGGGTTATTGTAGACCCTCAAAAGGTTGAAACATATAAAAAATACCTTTATGATCAAGGTTTATTGCTTTGTGGGTTGGCCAACTATCACCATAAGTTTGTGAAGGGGTTGGCTTCTATTTCCTTGGCTCAGAAAGAGAAACCTTTTATTTGGTTAAATAAATATGAACAGAGATTTCAAAACAACAATACTTTTTTGACCACCGCTTCTATTCTTGACATGCCGATGGATGGTAAGTACTTCATTGTATATTCTGTGCCTTATGTTGTGTTTAGGTGTTGTTTTGATGTATGAACATAATATGATTGTTGTTGAGTTTAAATTTTTGCCACTCATTTGTATATCTTTTCTTCTAATTTTGTGTTATTAATCTCTAGTATGGGCTAATTATCCTTTGAGTTGTGTTTAAATAAGATATTTTTGTTTTACAAGGAGTTTTGATGGAAAGAAGTAGAAATGAGACAAAAAGGAGCTAAAAAGAAAGAAAAGAGCTGAAACAAAAAAGTCAAAAGAAAATCTGAGAATATGCCCTACCGTATTGCTAAAGTGGACTGAGGTGCGCTTTAGCAGCAAATCAACATCTCAATGAGGGGAGCTTTAGAACTAATTTAACCACTTTAGTAGTTAGTCAAAGTTCGTCAACAAGAGATTTAGTGCTAATATGACCACTTTAGCAGTATTCTCAGTCAAAGGAATGGTCGCTTTAGAGGACAATTGGTCTGATTTAGAGATCATTAGGAAGATTTAAGGTGTATATTTAAAATTTTATTCTTTTGGATCCTAATTCATCAAATACTCGATCCCTAGCCATTCCAAGACATCTTTGGCTTACTTCTAAGCTACTGGAGGCTACGGTTCTTGGCCTAACACCCTTGGAATCGATGATTGAAAGCTTTTTAATGTTAACTCTCGAACGTTTCTTATTTTTCTTATTTTTTAAGAATTTGGGTGTAGTTGAATTTGATACTTTAATATTTGTAGTTAGATATAATGTAATTCTTATCTATTGAATTTGGGTTTTGAATATATCTTATGCTTTTGTATTGATTGATTGCTCTTGATTTCGAAATGGGTTTTGCATAATTAAATTAATCTCACGTTCTACAATTTCTACTCTAGTTGAGATCAAAAGAGGAGATTGGAGTTGGTATTTTCCATCTACCTCAATTATTGCTTGAAAGAGCTAATAGATGTTGGGAAAGATTAGTTTAGTGCAATTTTTGATGTATGACTTATCTTATGGAATTTGTTGCTATACATAATCAAACCCTAGCATAGACAAAAGTTTATTTTGGGATTTATTCTTCTTATCTTGGATTGAAATACTAGCGCGGACTAAATCATCATGGTCGAGATATGTTAGAGGGTGAATTCAAATCTAAAGCTAATTTGCAAAACCCGTGGTTAAATTTTGAGTATTAACTAAATACGATGGATCTTTAATAGAATTGATTTCACGTGTAATATTCTTTGTTTTATATCATTGTGAAAGTCGTTGATCACTTATTTAAATTTTAAATTGATTTTATTATTGTGTTAATATATAAAAAAACTCCGAGACACTTGTATCTTTGCTCATTCAATGCTCTACATGACAAAAAGTGGAAGTTAGAGAAATACAACAAGGTTTATACATCAATCACTTTGGAAGTCATACATATCCATTCAAAAAGACAGATTTAGGCTTAAGGAATGATCAGGATATTACAATATCTCCCCCTTGGAAACATTCATCCTCGAATGTTGCTAGATAGGCCAAGAACAAGAGAAAATGAGGACGCACAGCTGGAACTACTCACATAGAAGGGCTCACTTTACTCTAATACTCTTGAGTACTTCACCAAATGCATGAATCGTAGAGGGAATAACCATAAAGTAGAATACATTAGATTAGAAGGAAACTGAATTAAGGGAATAGTACCTTCAGGTTCATTCGAACTCGTGGAGAAAAGATAAGGGTAACTGGCTTGCATATCTGCTTTTGCTTCCCAAGTGGCACCCTCTACTGATTAATTTCTCCATAGAACTTTAACCAGTGGAACTTCCTTGTTCCTAAGTCTACGGACTTGATAATCTAGGATTTCAACCGGGATTTCATCATATGAAAGGCTATCCTGAACATCATAACCTTTCGACGGATCAACAACAATAAAGTCTCCAATGTGCTTCTTGAACATAGAAACATAAAACACAGAATGGACAGCTGACAATTCTGCACGCAAATCAACCTCATAAGATACTTTCCCAACATGATCCAAAACTCTATAAGGGCCAACATATTTAGGACTAAGCTTCCCTTTCTTTCCAAATCTTTTCACCCCTTTCATGGGTGAGATTTTAAAATACACCAAATCATCGACTTCAAAATCAAGAGCTCTTCTTCTCACATTTGCATACAACTTCTGACGACTTTGGGCTGTCTTTAACCTCTTACGAATTAACTTAGCTTTCTCCATATCCTCAAATACAACATCAAGTCCAATCATAGAAGCTTCACCCACTTCGAACCAACCTATGGGTGATCTACATCTTCTCCCATACAAAGCTTCAAATAGAGCCATTCCAATGCTAGTATGAAAACTATTGTTGTAAGCAAATTCAATCAACGACAAATGTTCATCCCAAGTTCCTTTGAAATCAAGAACACAAGCCCTCAACATACCCTCCAAAGTCTGGATAATCCTCTCAGCCTGACCATCTGTCTGCAGATGAAAAGTGGACCTAAGACGAACTTGGGTGCCAAGACACTTCTGGAAGTCCCTCCAAAAATGAGAAGTAAACTGAGTACCTTTTTCGGAGATGATAGACAATGGAACTCCATGCAACCTGACTAACTCTAGAGTATACAACTTAGCATAGTCCTCCTCGGTAAAAGATGTATGCACTGGCAGGAAATGTGCAGACTTAGTCAACCTGTCTATAACAATCCAAATCGAATCATGATGCCGGTGAGAAGGAGGTAAACCAGTCACAAAATCCATATTCACTTCTTCCCACATCTAAGTAGGGATACTAAATTCTTGTATCATTCCACCAAGTCTTTGGTGTTCTATCTTTACCTGCTGGCAAGTTGCACACTTATCTACAAACTTCGCTATATCCTTCTTCATACCATTCCACCAACAAATCTCCCGCAAATCACGGTACATCTTGGCAGCACTAGGATGAATAAAATACCGTGCGCCATGCACCTCAACCATAATCCTCTGCCTCAGATCATCAACCTCAGGCACACATAACCTATTCTGAAATATCAATACACTATCTACCCCTTTGGAGAAAACCTCCACCTTTTGGTATTTAACTGATTCTTTCAGTTTGACCAAACGAGAATCTGTATCCTGCTTCTCTTTCACTTCAGAAACTAGGGAAGATTCAAAACTACTTTGGACCCAAGCATTACCCTCAGCTGAGTAAAGTAATCTAACACCTAACTTGGCCAAATGAGGCACTTCACGGGCTAACTCCTTCTTATTTTTCTCGACATGTGATACACTACCCATGGATGACCTACTAAGAGCATCTGCCACTACATTGGCCTTTCCTGGGTGATATAACACACTCATATCGTAATTCTTTAGCAATTAACCATCTCTTCTGCTGAAGATTCAATTCTCTTTGAGTAAACAAATACTGCAAACTCTTGTGATCCGAAAAGACATCAACAACAACGCCGTTTAGGTAGTGTCTCCAAATTTTCAAAGGAAAAACCACTGCAGCTAACTTGAGGTCATGGGTTGAATAATTCTTCTCACGAGGTTTCAATTGTCGGGAGGCATAAGATATGACCTTACCCTTCTGCATCAACAAAAAACCCAAACCAACTCTAGAAGCATCATAATATACCATAAAATCATTGATACCATTAGGCAGGGTTATCATAGGGGCTGAAGTGAGTCGAGTCTTTAATTCCTGAAAACTCTTCTCACCAGAATCTAACCACTGGAATTTAACCTTCTTTGGGTTAACCGGGTCAAATTAGCATCAATGGAAGACAAACCTTCGACAAAACTAGGGTAGTAGCCAGCTAGACCCAGGAAACTCCTAATATCAGATGCGAAAATAGGTTTAGGCCAACTTTTTACAGCTTCTACCTTTTGAGGATCAAGTCGAATACCTTCAAAATAAATAATGTGACCCAAAAAAGCAACTGGCCAAAGCCAAAACTTATACTTGCTAAATTTAGCAAACAACCGCTGATTTTTAAGGGTCTATAAAACAATTCAGAGATGATTTGCATGGTCGTTCTCACTTTAGGAGTACACAAGATTATCATCTATGAACACAATAACGAACATATCCAGGTATGTTCTGAACACCCGATTCATGAGGTCCATAAAAGCTGTCGGGGCATTCGTTAGCCCAAAGGACATGACCAAGAATTCAAAATGACCATAACGAGTGTGGAAAGCTGTCTTTGAAATGTCACACTCTCTGGCTTTAAGTTGGTGATAACCAGATCTCAAATCTATTTTTGAGAAGTAAATCGCACCTTGTAGATGATCAAATAATTCATCAATTCTAGGAAGAGGGTACTTGTTCTTGACTGTGACCTTGTTAAAATTATGATAGTCTATGAACATGCGCAATGAACTATCTTTCTTTTGCACGAATAAAATGGGTGCACCCCAGAAGACACACTGGGTCTTATAAAACCCTCTTCAAGAAGATCTATGAGTTGCTATTTCAACTCCCTAAGTTCTGCGGGGGCCATACGATATGGAGGAATAAAAATTGGCTGTGTATCAAGAAGAAGATCAATTCCGAATTCTATTTCTCTATTGGGAGGTACCCCTGGGAGATCTTCCGGGAAAACATTAGTAAACTCATTGACAACACTAAGAGACTGAATAGTTGGAGTTTTAGACTTAGAGTATACGTGACATAATCTAAGTTTGGTCGATCTCTAGGAGTGAAGCATGAGTCATGAGCTGCATGACCTGAGCGTGGAATTTCTATGTTCATGGGGCATTATTTGTAACACTGGGTGAACTGGAACTTGTTATACTAGGAACTTGAAACACATAATATTCTATGAAAAGTGTGTGGATATAAGTTGTATTCATGGGACTGAAAAATAAAACTTGCATAAGTATCATGATGGTTGAAGTAAAAAACATTGCACTAAGGTAGGAATGGGTTGGGAATCATCTTTCCTTATGGATTTCCTATACATATTGGTATTAATACTGGAACCTGAAGGCCTGAATTTCTAAGATATCATAATCAGATAGTCCCTATATACCTACCAGGCTATGATAGGCCGACCCAATATATGGAGACTGAGAAAGGTCCTGTTAATATTTGGTCTGACCTTAAAGTTGACTGCTATGTCAAGAGTTACAAAAGAAAAAGAAGCTCCTAAAACTAAAGAAATGTGAACATATAAATAAGGGTTCAGTAACATACTAGTGGCTGCATCAGGAGGATTTTCTTAATTCTGTCGAGACTGAAGAGCATAGAGTTTTTTCTGGCATTGCCTACTGATAGCGCTGGAATTTGCACCCTACTGACTTTGGCGACCAGACTGGGCTGAAGTAAGACCGCCCTGACATTGAGGGATAGGTTTAGGATAGTCTTCGAACTTGTGACCTGACTGACCACATCTAAAACACACATCACTGCCGGCTCTACACATCCCCTTATGATATTTACCACACTCTTCGCAAAGCGGATTAGTAAACCTCCTACTCTCACTTCCCTAGGCTTTAGAGCCTGGCGCCCTATCCCTATGGTTATTTTTGAACTTTGGTACTGGAACACTAGTTGAGGATAGAATTGGGACTAAAAATTATTGACTATGCTGAGAACGGGTACCACCTTGCGACTTTGGTTGAGAAAACCTATAGCTACCTATTTTGGCTCTCTTATTCTCTCTTTCCTTCTTATTAAGTTTTTTCTCTTCAATTTGGTGAGCATGGACCATAAGCCTAGACATGTACATCTCTTTAATAAGCATTGCAGTCCTGCACTCTTTAACTACTATACCTGATACCCCAGACACAAGCTTGATCATTCTATATCTACTGTCTTCTACTATATGGGGAACATACCTGGCTAACTAAGTAAAATTGAGGGAGTATTATTTTACACTCATGCTACCTTTTTTGAGATTGATGAACTTTAACACTTTGGCTTCTTTCTGCTCTAGGGGAAAGAATTGATCTAGAAGGGCAGTAGCAAACTCTTCCCACTCTATGGGCTCTGCATCTATACCCCTATCTACCTTCCACTACCTTAACCATGTAGGAGCTACATCTTGTAGTTGATAAGTGGCTAACTCAGCACTTTCACTAGAAGTCACTCCCATGATATCTGTGACTTTTTTAACTTGGTCACGAAATTCCTATGGATCCTCTTCAGATTTATAACTTTAGAATAGGGGAGGATTTATTCGGGTAAAGTCCCAAATCCTGGATGCATCAAAATTGGGCAATGAGTTGGTTGTAACAGTAGCTGGTCGTTCATTCTAAGTTGTGATGGACTTGGCTAGAGTAGTGAATACAGTTCTAAATTCTGCATAGGAGACATACTCATCAAGGGAATCAGCCTGACATGCTGAGGGGCTGACTAATTTTTGTTTCTTCTTTTGGGAGGCATGTTCTATAAACGTAAAGGAAGAAATAGATTAAATTAAAAGTTAAATTTGAGCTTATGCTCACTGGCATGACATAAATACTGAAAGAAGGGAAACTATTCCTAAAACATCTTATAGCCTCCTATACGTAAATGTGGTATGTAATACACCTATGTACAAGACTCGACTAGATGCGGATTTTCAGACTTCCTAGGACTCTATTGAACCTTAGTATTTGATACTAAGTTTTTAACATCGCGAATCTGATACCCAAAATGCTACACGGTGCTAGTAATCTTGAAGGATCATAAGCTAACCCATGACTGATATCTGTAACTGAGCACTGCATAATGTACTATATAAATGTAGAATAAAAGGGATGAAAGGCCTTAAGGTTCAAATATATGATAAAATATAACATCTGGAAATACGATATGTCAATACCAAAACTGAAATAAACTGTCTGAACATGCTAGTCTGAAAGCCTCTAAACTACCTAAATATTGTTGAGTTTATGGGACATGTCCCCAACTAACTCTGTCTACTAAAACTAAAATAATAAATTAATGAAATAATCATGCTATCCTCGAATGATGAGGACTCATTGCAAATTTATTGCTACTGGCTGAATCTGAAGCTAAGTGCGATTGAGAACTTGAGTGTTCGAACCTACGGTATAAAACACCATATCACAAATGCAAAGTATGTGTCAGTACATCTGAATGTACTAGTATGCAAAGTGAGGTAGGATGAATGCATAGGGTTCATATGCATGAACAATACTAACTGACTGAAAAACATGAACGTGAGAATACATGCATGAATATGTAACTATAAATCATGATATGAGTGTCCTTTACCATCCGGGAAAGGTCAACGTTGTGGTCGACGCTCTCAGTAGATTCTCTACGGGTAGTGTTTCTTATGTTGAGGACAACAAAAAGAAGATAGCTCAGGAAATCCATCTGCT
This sequence comes from Capsicum annuum, assembly GCF_002878395.1. Classification (NCBI taxonomy): domain Eukaryota; kingdom Viridiplantae; phylum Streptophyta; class Magnoliopsida; order Solanales; family Solanaceae; genus Capsicum; species Capsicum annuum. The sequence goes on along the minus strand of NC_061115.1, from coordinate 87,860,836 downwards.
CGCCAAACTAGGTATTCACTTAGTTGATTCTTCAGAGGGTGGTGTATGTGTTCAGAGTAGTTCAGAGTCATCTCTAGTTTCCAAGGTAAAATAAAAGCAAGATAGGGATCCTAGCCTTTTCAAGCTAAAAGAGTCAGTTCAGAATCAGAGAGTAGAGGTTTTCTCCCAAGGGGGAGATGGGGTTCTTCATTTTTTGGGTCATCTGTGTGTTCCAGGAGTAGATGACTTAAAGCAGCAGATTCTTGCAGAAGTGCATGGTGCACGATACTCTATTCATCCAGGGGCTACTAAGATGTACCGCGACCTACGAAAAATCTATTGGTAGAGTGGGATGAAGGGAGATGTTGCAGAGTTTGTGGCTAAGTGCACTACATGTTAGCAAGTTAAGATAGAGCATCAGAAACCTAGTGGGCCCATACAGAAGTTCACAATTCCTACTTGGAAGTAGGAAGAAATGAACATGGACTTCGTGATGGGTTTGCCTTGACCTCGTTATCATCACGATTTAGTTTGGGTTATTATAGAGAGGATGACCAAGTCAGCTTATTTCCTTCCAGTTCATACCTCTTATTCAACCGAGGATTATGACAAACTATATATCAGGGAGTCAGTCCAATTACATAATGTTCCATTATCTATTATTTCAGACAGAGGTACCCAGTTCACCTCTCACTTCTGGAAAGCATTCCAAAAAGGTCTTGGTACCCAAGTCCATCTCAGTACAACCTTTCTTCCTCATATAAATGGTCTAGCAGAAGAACTATTTAGACTCTTAAAGATATTCTAAGGGCGTGTACAATTGATTTCAAGGGAAGTTGGGATGACTACTTGCCTTTGATTGAGTTTGCATACCACAATAGCTATCATTCTAGTATTAAAATGGCTCCATTCGAAGCTCTCTATGAAAGGAGGTGTAGATCTCTAATTGGTTGGTTTGAAGATAGTGAGGCCTCAGTCATAGGTATTGACTTGGTTTTCGATGCCTTAGAGAAAGTTCAGTTGATTAGAGATAGACTCCAGGCTACTCAGAGCCGGCAAAAGTCTTATGCTGATTTTCTAGAAAGGATCTCGAGTTTGAGGTCGATGACTATGTCTATCTAAAGATCTCTCCTATGAAGGGCGTGAAAAGGTTCGGCAAGAAAGGGAAACTCAGTCCCCACTATGTCTATCAAATTGCCTTCGGATTTAGCCTCAGTTCATCTAGTCTTCCATGTATCCTTGCTCAAGAAGTGCGTAGGTGACCTATCAGTTGTAGTCCCTATTCAGAGTGTTGATGTTCAGAACAATCTCTCTTATGAAGGGATTTTAGTCAAAATTGTAGACTATCAGTTTCGTCGATTGAGGAACAAAGCGTTCCCTCTAGTTAAGGTTCTTTAGAAAAATCATTCCATCGAGGGAGCTACTTGGGAAGTAGAAGCAGATATGTGTATCAAGTATCCTTATCTCTTCTCGGCTGATTCAGATCAAGCTCAAGGTAATAGTTTGCCTTAAGCTTATTTAGTTTCATATTCATGTTCCCCTTTATAAATGTTGTATCTACTACCATTTCATACTCTGTCATGCATTCGTGTATCAGTTTAGTTATAAAATCATGCATCAGTTATGCATTATCATCTTAAGAAACTCAATTTATCAGAATACTCGGTCACGTATTCATGTATCAGTTAGCCATGCATCAGATGTGCATGAGTTCAATATATTTAACATGCTAGTCATGAAGTGATGTCTCGATAAATCATGTTCATTTATTATTTTCCCTCTTAGTCAGTCTCATTCAAGGACGAATGTTCTCAAGGGGGAGATATTGTAATACCTGTGCTTATTCCTAGCTAGAAATTATTTCAAGGATGCTAGTACTTGCTTTGAAATACAAATATATTTTTGTACCTATGGTATTTATGAGATTTCTACTTTCTATCACGTGAAAAATTGAGTTAGCTTTCTAATGATACCAATTTTGTCCAAATCCAACACTAAACAAGGATGTTAAGGATGTTTTACTCAGAACTAATCAAAATGACCAGGTACGATGTCCAAGTTGATGAACCGTAAAACAAGTAATGGGCCACCACTTTGACTGTCAGAGCCAATGTAGTACGGCCACGTTCTAGATAAGGATTGACGGACGAGTTGATAGACCATCAGATTTTGGATGGACCATCATCTAGGCCGTCAAATCTTATCCAGTGAACCCCATTTTTGGTCCATGTATGACGGTCGAAATGATAGATCATCAAGTTCCTGACGGACCGTCAATCGGGTCGTCATACGCCATGTTTAGTTTATAGGGGTATTTTGGTCACTTACCAATCACCTATATTTTCCCAATTGAGTCCGAATTCAGTCATTTTGCTCATTATTATTTCACAAACAAAAACTAGGGTTTCTATCTAAATTTAATCTCCAAGAATAAAACCCAATCTTCTTTAAAAAATCAAAGGATTTCAAATCTTTCAAGTTCAAAAACATCAAGAACCTTGAGTCAGGTATGCGTATTGTTCATAGCTGGATCCATTTCATTCATAGAGCTTAAGAACCATGTTTTAAATATTATTTTGCGATTGTCTTGTTGTGATATGAGCATGTACATGTTGATGATAGTTTTTTAAGTTTCAAGATGATATCTAAAGGTGTTTTCATGAAGTATATATGTTTGTTAGTTGAAACCTATAATCCTTATGTGGCTTAATATGGTGAAATTTATGACCACACTTAAGCTAAAAGAATGTAGGCAAAGTATTTGATAATATGCCTAGGATGATAGAATTCATGTCCCATGGTTTAATAGTGCTTGAATGACAATTCCATGCTCTATGCTTTACGATTTCCTATGAATTCCATGTGAGTGCTATGCGTTGTTATTGTGATATGGATGGCCAAGATATTAAAGCTATGCAAGTATATACATATTGTATGAATTTCCCTTCCAAGTTTAAGATGTTGAGAACTATGCTTAGTATGAAATCCCATACTCATGATATGGTAAATTGTGGACTCTACTCTTACGATCAACTCAGTTATGTGTGTCAGTTTCCTTCCATTGAGTCCTGGGGGTACGTGTACCCAAAAAATATAGCTGCGTGCCTAGAGCCATGTCATGTTATCACAATAATCTCTGTCAAGCCATGATCTATAGAACTCAGTCGGGCATGTGACTCAGGAAACCTCAAAAATCTCATGATCTCAGTTAATTCTAAAAAATGTAGCACTAATCCTTCAATCAATGGAAGTTAGCTACTAAGTCCATGTACTATCAGTTAAATAACGTTTAGTTTTTTCAGATGGGAGTAGAAGTTATCACTGAGTGAACCTAAGGATAGGAACTCACTGGCTAGTTTATGGTGTGATTCTTAGTAATCATCTTTATGTTCCAGAACTACTTAGCCAGCATTGGTTGAGATATCTTAACCTATCATATTAGGTTTGATGAGGTGGCTTAATCTATTATTTTAAGGTTTCCACCATTCTCATTTTGAGTACCTGCCAGCTAAGGGTTGCTCACAACTATCCTTACCAGTGGCACGATATTGACACCCTTCCAGTCAGGGCAGAGATTGGACCCAAACTTAGCTATATAATTTATTGGGGTATTTTGGTCAAACAATTACCTCACATAGTTTTAGTCCCAGTCTTAGTAAAATAATATAGATAATTCTTTAATTTTCAGTACATCATGATGGTCAGATATACTTAATTCAGTTACAGAACGGAACACAGATGGTTCCATTAGATTATGGACTGTCAGACACAATCATCTATGTTATAAAAATCTCAGTATTTGTCATGCTAGATATCAGTAGATCTTGCATTAGTGTTCAGATCTAGATATCATATAATCATGATATCAGTTACTAAGTATGCATGTTTGCACTTTTACATTCATATCAGTCAGTCAGTTAGCATCGTTCATATATGTAAACCCTTTTTTAGTTAGCCTACCTCACTCATATTCTCAGTACTCCCAGTTGTACTAACTCATTTGTGCTATGGTACTTTCTTTCACGTTATACCATAGGTTAACAGATACGAGCTCCAGATCAGTAGTTGCAATAGCATTCCAGTCGTAGAGTTGCAGTGAGTCCTTATCCATTCGAGGACATATTATTTATTTTATTCATTATTCCTGTTAAGTTTTCCTAGATGGATTGATTTGGAGACATGTTCTTTCAACTCCTTATTCAGACAGTATCTAGTGGCTTTCAGATTTAGCTCAGATTCAATTCAGATTTCAGTTGTTTTGGGTATTCGTTACCCCATATGGATGTTAAGATTTGTCATATATTCTATGCAGTTTAACCTTATGGCCTATTGTTTATGTTTTCTGCATTATTATGTCATATATTGCAGTAGATAGTTACATATATCAATCATGGGTTAGCTTTTGGTCCATTGGGATCATGGGCATTGTGTAAAGATTTGGTTCAAAAAACCAGGGCGTTACACTAACCTAATTCTACCAAATTATAGGATAAATGTGACATTCCCAACAACAGCAATGATTAGGTTATAAGATCAATTGATGTTATGTGTAGAGGGTGTAAGACCAGACTCAAGAAAGATCACTTTTATGCCTATACCAAAGATGAAATTTGAAAGTCAAAAAGGCCTAACACTATTTCAGCACCTATATTTAAGGATCTCCTTAAGTATTGGAATTCCAAAGAAGCTGACGTATGCTATCAATATGGACAACTATTATACTATTGTTAGCTTGCATTTATTAATAAATTCATCATGCCCGATCTTCCTTTTTACGTTGTCCCTTCTTTTTATATAAGGCATCAAATTGCGTGTGTTTAAACCTTCACTACCTCAATCTTTTTATTAAGAACTTATTCATAAATATTTAGTTATAGGATAAGTCCAATACAAACAAAAAAAATAGGAAAAAGTTCACGCATCCTCACACTATGGGCAAAATAAGTTTTGCTTTAATCCACGAGGTTTGGTGTTTTCTCATATTGTTATTATAAACTTGTTGACTTTAATTGATAATATTTTAATGCTGACTTGTATATAACTAGGAAAAAATGGAAAATTTGGGTTCTTTGTAAAATAAGAAATTCTTTGTGGCTACTAAAAGAAAGAAATCTAACCGAGTATATAAGGACACATCTGAAGAGATTACAAAAAAATAGTATGAAATTTTCTATTTGAAAATTGATCAAGATCATTGTTCCTTTAAATATAGAATCAACTAAATTTACTTGTTTTTGAATCTGATGTGTAGGTTGAAATGGAGAGAGTAGAGACTCAAGAAAGTAAAGATGGTACTCAACCAACTGATATATTCACAATAGTTATGGGGCCGGATCATCCTGGTCGAGTAAGACTATACGGATGCAGGGTTACCAAGTCTCTTTTGAAACAGAAAACAATTAATTCTAGATCCTCGTCAAATATTACTGATGAACTGGTGAAGAAGATATTGGACGAGCTAGAAGAGAGGATGGAACAAAGAATACAGAAAAAATTCAATGCTCAAAGAGATGTCTTTGAGCGAGATATTACAATGAAAATAATTGCACAACTTCAGCATCTAAATACAATATTAACACTTGATCCTAATATGATAGGATTCAATGTTCATTCATTCAGAGAAGCGGTTTCTAATCAACCAATAAACCGTCCATCTATTGGTAGTAATAATCAAGGCCAATCTCTGTTTCTTGATCTATTGGTAGTAACAATATGTTGGTAGAACTTCTCTCACTTTTGCTGTGTGCCTGATGTTGATTAGCTTGTAAATGTTTGGTATTAGTTTGGTATTAAAAGTTTCGTATTGTGGCCTGGTAATATTAGTTTGGTATTATGGACTGGTATTAGTAGTTTGTTATTGTGTCCTGGTACTAGCTTGGTATTAGTAGTTTGGTATTGTGGACTAGTTAGAATCTGTTCAATTTATACTACAAAAGAAAATATACAAGTTCCCTCATAACTTATACATGTATTAGTTATGCAGGTTTCTAAATTTCAAACATATCATTATATATGAATAACTTACTTCCTAATGAGCTACCAACTGTTGCTAAACTTATACATACATAAATAATTACTTGAAGAAGTTACTCCTTACTAGCTACCAAAGACCCCTAAAGACTTAGAAAGATATTGTAACTGATTATTACTTTGAACTAAATAAAATCCTTTAAAATTTATACAATTTAGAATCAGTAGTGAGTTCAAGCACAGACCAAAGATCTGGATCAACTTCATTGCTGCCTGTCCCCTCTGTATTTTATATTTTCCAAAAATTCATAAGAAAATTCAGACTAAAACTAACAGCAATAAAGAGAGAAATGTAAAGAACTTAATAAATAACACCTCGTGATTACCTTGAAATTAAAGCACGTGGAGGAGTTAACAAGAGCCATGAATCGGAGCTTCGATGGCTAAGAATTCTTCTTCCTCAGTTTATGATTTTAATTTGATGGATTAATAAAGTGCATGTGATGTGCTTTTAACAAGTTCACCTTTGACATATTCTCTGTTGTAGCATAACTAGTATTCTTTAAAGAGACATTATCCGATTTGTATGTTGATGCTTTTTACGAAGGTTGCATTTGAATGAGCTGGGATCGATGGTTTGGGAATAAAGACATGTTCTTGTGCTACTATTCACTTTTCTTGACATTTCCATAGGAACCTAGCTATCATTATTTTACTCATACTACTATAGCTACTACCATAATATCTTGCTTTGGTTTAATAGCTATCTCCCAGTGTAAAGAACATTCATATATATAGCATGTATAGACAACAGAACTTTGGGTTTAGTGTAGTATATAAACTTGGATCTGTGGGTGATAAACATCCATGCATTTTTGAATGCTCACTATATATATTTCGGGCGAAAAACTCACAAGTTATGTTATATGCCTCGTAGTGTTGTAAACTCTCTTTGTCTAGACTTTACTGTATTTAATCATGTCCCCAATCTTATAATTTATGAGATAATATTTGTGGTCTGCAAACTTTAAAATCTTTTTGGTGCCTTTTCCAATTAGGACTTAGCAGTATAATACCACTCCTTAAATAAGCCCCCAAACTCTTCCCTTTGAACACAGTTGGTAATGAATGTAGATTTTATATGCCTGCTAGCCTGTGAGTAACTAGAATTATGTCTTCCTTGTAGATTCATTGTATTATATATTATATAATAATGTATATATGACTAACAACCTGACCTAATCCTCCTGATGTGAACTCAAAAACTATTTGAAGTAGAACTCCAACGAGGCATTGACCCATTATATCATGCTTCAGTGTTATTATAATCATTTTATGTTGCCATTTATGTGCTAATATATATTATTTGTTCTCTTAATATAGGTTTCAAAATTGAAGAAATAGATGAATAAAGTGATGAAGACATTGACCGTACTTGAGCAGATTTTTGGGTTATGGATAAATGCTCTAATATCAATAGTGTTGTGTTGAATTTCTTAAAACATACTACGACTCAAACTTTCTAGTATGTAAAAAACTTAACTAATCATTTGGACTTGATTACATTTTGCTTTTGGGTTTAAATTACTAGCTTGTTCCATATTTTGAATTATGAGATTATTAATGAATGATTTTATTTTGTGATGTTTATATATTGTGTTATAATTTATTATGTATGTAAATAAAAATTTACATTAATACGAGTGACTATTTATATAAATCATTTCAATTTAATAACATGTGTCAATAATCATTGCATTAAATAAATAAATCAATACAATAGGTTGTCAAAAAGTGTTCCAACAGTATAACGAAGTGTTGCAATAGATGCTATTACAACGGTTTACTGTCGTTGCAATATAATCTATTGTGACGGTTAGTAACCTTTGAAATAGATGAAAATAGGCGTTCCAATAAGTAATGAAGTAGTTGTAATAGGTACTAAAAAAGCATTGGAACAAAATAACAAAAGCATCACAATAGATACAGTTACAATGATTTAATGTAGTTGAAATAGATTCTATTGCAACACTTAGTAACCATTGCAATAGATGAAAATAGGTATCTCAATAAGTCAAAAAATATCCATCACCATAGTTTGACCTATGGCGACGGTTTCAGATAGCCATCACATAAACCATTGCCATAGACCTATCACATTGCCCACATATTGGACACTTGCTGAACCATTATAGTAAAGATATGGCAATGGTTTTGTTGTATATTGTAAAAGTTTTGCAACAATCACCATAGGGGTAATTTCTAGTAGTGAAAATTATTCATATGTCCGGTTATGTTGGACTGATCAATCTGTGATTTGGCCTCTTGTTAAAACTTTTTGTTTTTTAGAAAAGCCTTCTAAGAATTAGGTCCCTCTAAATCAACTAGTTCAACATATAACACTACCACCATAGAGTTCCTTGATAGAGATAAAATAGTTAGATCTTCAAATATCAACCCTTAAGCACTCACTTTTAATGAATATTTTTGACTCTTGTTGCTTTTCTCAAGTCAGGAACCATTATTACTTGTTTGATTTTAGAGCTCACATAAGTTTTAGTTCCCAGTAAGAAGAAAGTAATGTGATCAAACCTTTCTTAGTGCATCTTTTTAGAGAATACTTCTTTCTCTTAATCAAGTACTTGAATCAATTTAGTTGTTTATTCTCTTCCCATACTTATCTGAATTTTATCATTCCTTCACTTTCCCAGCTTTGAAAGATCCCTTTTATAGTGCCTATTTTTTATGATTGTTCTCCTTTTCCTTTCCATCTTTATCTTGATTAGACTATAAAAAATTCAATGCCAAGAATCTTTTCTTTTCCACTTCCTTTCTTTTCATCACTGGATTGGTTATAATAGTCATGATAACAAGGTCACTCTAGGTATGAAACTTTTAAAGTAAACCCTCTCTAATATCAATTGTTGAATCCTTGGGGGTTGTACCACAAGTGAGGGACCAGGTCCCTCAAAGTCATTCTCAAGCATTAGAAAAGTAAAGAAATTATGAGGAACTCAAAACTCAAAAGCAATACAGGAAAGAGCAACACAAGATTTTAACGTGGAAACTTAATATGGTAAAAACCACAGCTTTCCCTCACAAGCACAAAAACATTCCACTATGACTAACCTATTAATAGCATATTTGACTATTAACCTAACTCTAGGTTCCTCCTACTTGCAACACCTCTTTTGCAAGCTCACCTTGATACCTCTGCCAAGTTTCCCTTTAAAACTGGTTAACTCTAACAAACTATAGGCTCAGGTAACTCTACCGAAGAAACTTTATCAAAAGAAAGAACTACTCTTATAAGATTAGTAGTTAGATTACAAATCATTACCCACTCAAGAACCATTTCAATTTAAGCACACATAATGCTAAGAACTTGAGCAGTATTGAAATGGGGTTTTGCCGCCTCTCTTCAATCTTTGTAATTTATGAAAAAATGAATTATTAAAGAGATACCTCTTTTATTTTATAGTTGGGTGATGTTTAGGGATTGAATATCATTGAACCAACTATCCAAGTCGGTACAAAATAACACTTGGAAGTTTATTACATTAAATGAAAAAATTGTGCATATACCATGTCCAAAATGTATGATAATTTGCACATCCAAGGACCAGGTCCCTCGTAGTTTACCTGATCATCATCAATTCTATATATAGAAATTATCCCCTTTTTTAAGATGACAAACGAAACCATAAAATTTGAGCACCAGTGCATATTTATCACATATATTTTGTCCTGGTATTAGTAGTTTAGTTTGGTTTTAGTAATTTGTTATTAGTAGTTTGGTATTGTGGCCTGGTTGGAATCAGTTCATCTTTGACTACAAAATAAAACACACAAGTCCCCTCATAACTTATACATGTATTAGATATGCAGGTTTCTAAATTTCAAACATATCATTATATATGAATAACTTACTTCATAATGAGCTACCAAGTGTTGCTAAACTTATTCATACATAAATTAATTACATGAATAAGTTACCTCTTTACTACCTACAAAAGACCCCTAAAATCTTAGAAATATATTGCAACTAGTTATTACCTTGGACCAAATAAAATCCCTTAAATTTTATACAGTTCAGAATCAGTAGCGAGTTAAAGCACAGACCAAAGATTCAAATCAACTTCACTGCTGCCTGTCCCCTCTGTAGTTCATTTTTTTCAATAAATTCATAAGAAAATTCAGACTAAAACTACCATCAATAAAGAGAAAAATCATAAAGCACTTAAAAAGTAACACCTCGTGATTACCGTGAAAGTAAAGCAAGCGGAGGGGTTAATAAGAGCCTTAAAACTGATATTCAATGGCTGAAAATTCTTCCTCAGCTTATGATTTAAATTTGTTGTCTTAATAAAGTTTATGTGATGTGCTTTTAACAAGTTCACCTTTGACATATTGTCTGTTGTAGTATAACTAGTATTCTTGAACGAGACATTATTCGATTCGTAAGTTGATGATTCTATAATGGTTGCATCCGAATGATCCATGATCATGGTTGGGGAACAAAGATATGTTCTTGTTCTTCTATTATCTTTTCTTAAAGTTGCAATGGAAACCCTAGATATCTTTATTTTACTCGTACTACTATGTCTACTACTATAGTTTCCTTCTTTGATTTAATAGCTAACTTCTAGTGTAATGAACATCCATTTATATACTATGTATAGACGACAAAACTATGGGTTTAGTGTAGTATATAAACTTGGATCTGTGGGTGATAAACATCCATGCATTTTTGAATGCTCACTATATATATTTTGGGTGATAAACTCACAAGTTATGTTATATGCCTCGTAGTGTTGTAAAATCTCTTGGTCTAGAATTTACTACATATAATTATGTCCCCAATCATATAATTCATGAGATAATGTTTATGGTCTACAAACTTTCTAATTTTTTTTGGTGCCTTTTCCAAGCAGGACTTAGCTGTATAAATCCACTCCCCAAATAAGCCCTTAAACTCTTCCCCTTGAACATAGTTGGTATTGACTATAGATTTTATATGCCTGCTAGCCTATGAGTAATCGGAATTATATCTTCCTGGTTGATTAATTGTATTATTGTTATATGAGAATTTAGATATCACTAATAACCTGACCTAATCCTCCCGATGTGAACTCAAAAACTATTTGAAGTAGAACTCCAACGAGGCATTGACCCATTATATCATGCTTCATTGTTATTATAATCTCTTTATGTTTTCATTTAAGTACTAATTGATAATATTTGTTCTCTATATATAGGTTTCCAAATTGAAGAAATAGATGAAGAAAGTGATGAAGACATTGACCTTACTTGAGAAAATTTTTGGGTTATGGATAAATGCTCTAATATCAATAGTTGTGTTGAATTTCTTGAAACGTACTGCGAATCGAGCTTGCTAGTATGTCAAAACTTAACTAATCATTTGGACTTGATTACATTTTACTTTTGGGTTTAAATTACTAGCTTTTTGCATATTTTGAATTATGAGATTATTAAAGAATGATTTTGTTTTGTGATGTGTATATATTGTGTTATAATTTATTATGTATGTAAATAAGAATTTACATTAATACGGGTGACTATTTGTATAAATCATTTCAATTTAATAACTTGTGGCAATAATCATTGCAATATATCAATAAACCATTGCAATAGGTAGTCAAAAAGTGTTGCAAAAATAGAATAACAAAAGTGTTGCAATAGATTAATGCAATGGTTTACTGTCATTGCAATAAATCTATTGTTATGGTTAGTAACCATTGCAATAGATTCTATTGTAATGAAATTAAATTATTGCAACAACATCTACTGCCTAACCGTTGCAATAGATGAAAATAGGCATCTCAATAAGTTAAAAAATAGCCGTCGTCATTGCTTGAACTATGGCGACGATTTCAGACAACCATTGCATAAACCGCTGCCATAGATCTATAACAATGCCCACATATAGGACACATGCTGAACCATTGCACTAAAGCTATGGCAACGGTTTTAATGTCTATTTCAATAGTTTTGCAACCATCACCACAGGGGTAATTCTAGTAGTGACACTTATTCATATCTTAGGTTATTTTGGATTGATCAATCTGTGATTTTCCCTCTTGCTAAAACTTTTTATTTTTGAGAAAAGCCTTCTAAGAATCAGCTCCCTTAAAATCAACTACTTCAAGATATGACACTGCTGCCATAGAGTACCTTGAGAGAGAGAACATAGTTAGATCTTCAAAGATCAACCCTTGAGCACTCACTTTTAATGAACATTTCTGACTTCAGTCCCTTTTCTCCAGTCAGGAACCATTATTATTTGTTTGATTTTAGAGCCCACTTAAGTTTTAGTTCCCAGTAAGAAGACAATAGTGTGACCAACCCTTTCTTGGCCCATCTAGGTAAAGAATACCTCTTTATCATATTTAAGTACTTGAATCTATTTGGTTGTGTATTCTCTTTTCTTCCCATGCTTATCTGAATTATATCATTCCTCTACTTTCCCAGCTTTGACAAATCCTTTTACAATGCCCAATTTTTATGATTGTTCTCCTTTTTCTTTCTATCTTTATCTTGATTAGACTCTAAAGACTTCAAGGTGAAGAATATTTTCTTTTATGCTTCCTTTCTTTTCACCCCTGGATTGGTTATAACTATCATGATAACAAGATCACTCTAGGTATGAAACTTTTAAAGTGAACCCTCTATCATACCAATTATTGAACCCTTGGGGGCTGCATCACAAGTGAGGGGGACCAGGTCTCTCACAGTCATTCTCAAGCATTAGAAAAGTAAAACAATTATGAGGTGCTGGAAACACAAGAGTAATGCAGGAAAGAACAACACAAGAATTTTACATGGAAACTCAATATGGGAAAAACCACGGCTTTCCCTCCCAAGCATAAAAATAGTCCACTATAACTAACCTCTTGATTACAGACTCGAATGTGAACCTAACTCTAGGTTCCTTCTATTTGTAACACCTCTATTTAAAGCACACCTTGACACCTCTACCAAGTTTCCCTTTAAAACTTGTTAACTCTAACCAACTACAAGCTCAGGTAACTCTACCTAAGCAACTCTCTTAAAATAAAACACTTCTCATATAAGATAGGTAGTTTGATTACAAATTGTTACTCACTCAAGAACTATTTCAATTTAAGCACTCATAAAGATAAGAACTTGAGCAGTATTGAAATAGGGTTTTGCTGCCTCTCTTCAATCTTTGTAATTTGTGCAAAAACCAATTATTGAAAGGCATCTCTACCCATTTATTGTTGGGTGATGATTAGGGATAGAATATCATTGCATCAACTATATAAGTTGGTAAAAAATAGAACCTACAATTTTGTTATATAATATAACAAAATTGTATAGATACCATGCGCCAACTATACTACAATGTGTATGTCCAGGGACCTGGTCCCTCGTAGTTTAGTTTCTTATCATCAAAACTACCATATAGTAAGTAGACACTGTCTTTGGAGCAGCTTTTATGATATTACACTCTGAGGTATCTTCTGATGTTTTAGACCAAATATCTCTCACTAACATAAGGTGGAAAACTTAAGAGGCAGAGAGAGGGTCTATTACTCATATCATTAGAGCTCCTGGTGAACCGAGAGTAGGTTATGATTTTATAGCGTAAGAGATTACGCTACTGAGTACTAACCTTGGGTTGCTGGAAAAGCAGTTCATGATCATGAATTTTGAGAAAGTTCATATAGTAGGAGAATAAGGTGCAACTTCCAAAGCTTATGAGACCAAATTAAAAGAGGAGGCTAGGCATCATGATCGTTAGTTGGTAGGTTTCAAATCCCAAGGTAAAGGAATCCAAGGTAGAGACTATTATAATGACTAGGATGAAGTACGGACAACAATGGTGACTGGAGACAAAAAGATAATTACAAGGGGAAGGGAGATAGGTACATTTGGTTTTGTAGATAAGATACAAAATAATGAATGGAAGAAATATTGTCTAAAGTAGTTAAGGGTCAAGAAAATTAGGAGAACAAGCTTAAGGAGATTATGGATGGCATTTTAGGGTGACCTAGAAGGTGGAGTATCATGCCACTACTATCAAGCAGTTGGACCACTAGTTCAGGAAAATGTCTGATATGATCAAACATAAATAACCTTTTTCTCTTTCAAGTGAAAATGTTCAGAGTCCACTAGCTATAAGTCATTGTCTAGATATCACCACTAATTATGATGCCACTAATGATCCCATTGTACCTACTATTGAGGAATTAAAGATTGATAACTCTAAGAGCGATGAGATATCTAAGGCAGGGTTTGAGAAGTCAACTTAGAGTGATGATAATTTTGAGTATGATAGTGATGAGGATTTGGTCGTTAAGAACAATGATCATGTAAACCCTTATAGTGCGACTCTTTTTTTATTATTAGTAGAAAATAAGAAGGATCCTAGAGCAATCACCATTTTTTGTTCTATTGGGCCTTTCAATGTCAAGAAGGCTTTATGTAACTTGGGATCAGTAGTAAATATGATGTCATTGGATTTGTACAAGCCATTGAGGATAGGGGAACTCAATACTATATCCATAAAACCATTAATAGTTGACTCATCTATTAAGAAACCGGTAGGTATTTTGTGTGACGTAGAAGTAATGGTGTCATCCCTTATGTTTCCCACTGATTTTATGGTTCTTGACTGTGAGGTGAATTGTCATGCCCCATTATATTGGGTAGACCCTTTCTATCTACTAGTAGGGTATTGATTGATAAGGAATTGGGAGAGATCACCTTCAAACTGAATGATAATAAAGTAGTATTTGATGTGTGTATGATAGTGCAACAGCCAAATGATATGCGAGTAGTGTCTGTAATAGACACTATTGATAAGGATGTTGTTGCAGAGGCCAATGTACCAAATTCACTAGGTGTTGATGAGATGGGTGGCAGACCAATTTGTATAAATCGAGAGGCTAGATCTAGGACATATGAGGGAAGAGGTAGATATCTTGTGAGCAAAAGTGTGCTCTCTTACTGAGAGATACATATTAGACATCACTACAGTTGTATCCCTAATTATTAAACCATCACCTTTGTACGGTCTCAAACACTTTGATTTATTTGCGAAGGATGATTGATATTACCTATAGTTAGGACTAAGAGAGGCCGAGAGGGGGACCTGTAGAATTCAGACATGCCATTTGAGCAAGCCCTGAAAAGGGCCATCCATAATTCGATAGAGACTGCACTCTTTGATAGGAAAAGGCTTACCAAACTAGTTGTAGGTGCTTTTTATCATAGTGCATTGCTTCCACCATGGCCTCCATCTTTTGATATACCCCCCATTTTGGGATGCTCATGACATCGACGCTTAGTGTGTCCTATGTATGTTCTCACTTTTCTCTACTTTACTTTATTTTCATGCATTTAGGATAGTGCATAGTTTTTAGTTGGGGGTAGGACATACAATAGCCACCATGGATTTTTTATGTTTCTTTTCTTCTCGATCGAGTTATGGTTGTCGAACCGGCATGTCTAGGTTAATTTGTATTGTACTGTGTTTTACTTTATCTTGTGTTGTGTTTTGTGTAATTAGGAGATTTTTAAGTATATAGGGAAGTTATTATGTTTATATGGATTTTTGAGAAAAATTATACCCCTCTGAAAAATGTGTTTTTGAACCGTGTGAATGTATATATGTGTGAACGTTGTGGATCTTGTTTTGGCATTAGGATTAGGGACATGATAATCATTTGCTAACATATGTATGAATTGGATTAGTAGCCATATGCGTGTGAGATGATACTTGGTTCCCTTTGTGTGTTCAATTCAGAACATGCATTGTTAGTTTGCATAGGATGTAGGATAGTTGGTTTGGAAAGGATCATAGGACGTTTTTGAATTTAGTTCACTTTTAGCCTAAATGACCTTCCTTGTGTTAAATAATATCCCTTGGTCCATCTTTTGATTCTTATAGCCTATTTTTCATTTTCACTTATTCACCTTACAATTCATATTACAATGAACCTATTTTGGCCCTAGTCCTCTTTGGACATTATGTAACTCAACTCAAGCAAAACTCCTAAGTTGAGGGTTGCCATCATAGAGATGTATAGTGTAAAATAGGTATGAATAAGGATAAAATAAGAGAAAAAAAGTAGAAGGGCTGGGTGTGGTAGCAAAAAAAAATAATTGTGAAACAGAAAGAATAAAAGACTACCCAACCTGATTGTGCAATAAAAAATTAAAAGGGAGATATAAAGGCAAAATAAAGAAGAAATTCACTAATAAGTGAGACCCAAAGTTAGCGTAGTTCTAAGAAGGCTTAGTCACTTGATATGTCTATATATACCATACCATCCCCTAAGGTTGCATTAGAAGTCGAGAAAAGCCCTATGGTGATCCTATCTTGACTGTCTAAATACTAAGGTAAAGAAAATAAGGGCAAGCCTATGGTATTTGATGCACATTGATTGGAACTTTTCTTCTGAGTGTAAGTGTCTCTTGACTTTCCCTGCACTGACATGCATTATTTCATATGAGAGAGTTGGGACATTTTTATTTTAAGGGCACATGATTCTTATTCCTAGGTATTTGCTTATTTTGGGTAGTGTGACTTGTTTATATGCGTGGTTGTCAGTTGTTAATGTAGTGCCATACCTTAATCACATTGTTTCACATTGTTGTGCTTCATGTTCATACGCAATTAGTTTTGAAAAGTGATATTGGAGAGGGTGTTGTGTTTTGAGCTTAAAGTCTTGATGGATTTCCTTGAATAGTTTAGAATCTCCTAGTTAAACGTCATTTTTGTTTTGTTGCATATTGTTTCCTAAGGAAATGCAAACCTTCTAAGTTGAGAGTTTTGATATTCTATAGAAATATAGCACTTTCAATGCTTTAAGCTATGAAAATATGCAAGTTACTGAGGTTGTTTAGTTAGATATGATGCAATTTGGGTATGTTTTGCAGGAAATCTTATATTGGATGCTAAGTTCGTGAAAAAGATAAAAAATTGGGGTTTTTGGCTACTGATTGAAGCAATTATGAATGTTTGGGACACTTTTCGGCTTGTACGTGATCAAAGAATGTGCGGGAATTAAAGAAGAGCCGAAAAGATAACTCCCAGTACTTGCTAAATCAACATGCGGACCGCAAGTAGTACATGATCAAAAAGGAAAATAAATGGGAGTGGAAGAAAACCATGACCTTAGACTCTATAGCCCAAAAATAAGACAACAAGGAAGGGAAACATTCCTAAATTCCTTGTAGCCTCTCCCTTATAAGTGTGGCACGCTACACACCATAAAAGAGACTCTACTTGAGATGGCTTTGTGGACACATAATTGACCATGAACCTAGGCTCGGATACCAACTTTACTACCACAAAAATTAGCCCTAACCGTGCCGGGTATCTCAAGTCCACTATGATCGGAGACCACCCTCTTTGCTTAATCCAATAACCAAACACACCTAGCGACAGATGAAATACGAACAAATCATAACATAAGATATAAAAACCAAAAGACTCTAAGATAAATCAATAGCCAATACTGACAACCAATACCCAAGTCCACAATCATCCAATAAAGCCTATAATATAATCAAAAATAGTTTGGTCAAGAAATGCCCCCAACCATAGCCCAAAACAAATACAAAAGAAAGAGTCAATATATAAGGAAACCCAATTCATGAAATAGGGTCATTCGAAGGATAGAAACTCATCACTTTAGTCTAAATTACGAGCTATCCCCCGATCACCTAGTCACTGTGTTGGAAGAGTAGAGGTATGGCTAGTCTCTACATTGTGTGGGGATACAACATCTGAAAACGGTTAATGGTTGTAGCATTAGCATGCAACTTAAGGATATAGGATAAAATAATGCAATGAACTAGAATACAAAAACACTTAAAATCAGTGCAAAGCATCATATGTAATCCATATATATATATATATCATATGCTAGGAAAGGGGACAGGGCATAAAATGTACCTTAAAACCTTAACTTAGACTGTGCAACTTGATCGTTGTAAACTAGAACCCATAGGATATATGGGTTTATCTTCCCCCACTGAAAGGGCCTAGTGCATGTTAGCTGCACAAATCAGATAAAACCCGAGGGAATGCTGCACCCATCAATGCAACTGGCCATCCTAAAATATATATCAAGTGTGATTCATCCATACAACCATCAAGACCAAACCTCACATTGGCAAACGTGAGCTTCTAGTATCAGTCCCCCTGAGACATCAACCTTTATGGCTTAGCTACACAACCCCCTTAAGCCCATATTAAAATATGTAACACATAACCCAACATTACATTTAGGATTCAACCATTAAGATATCATTAAGTGGCATCATCAGATCGTCCAAGAAATGTCATTAGCCAACCCTTTGTGGATGTTTTGTACTCCCGATTCCAATATATAAATAACTTAGGGGATCCTATTACACCCCACAAAGTTTTCAAAACCATCTTTATCTATTTTGCCATTAATGCAATGCATTAGTTTCAAAGAGAATAACAAAACCAAATGATATTATGAGTAAATGGCATCCATATTGAAATAGAAAATTCTAGGCCCAAAATAGGGTAAAAATACACCCATGGGACACTCTAATGAAATTTTAAAATTAATATATCACGAGTTCCCTAGAATGATAATCAATGTGCGATCAAATATTAAACACAAATAGGACAGAATTCAGTCCTCAAATCAGCCCCTAAAGTTTTTGAATTAAAGACCTAAATTCTCAGAATTTATAATGAAAATAGATGAAATATGAGGCTAAGAATAATGAAAAATTACCAAAGAATGTTGAACTAACTTAATTTACCTTCAATGGATGATTTCCTGTACTTTCTAACTTCCTAATCTCTCAAAAATGGAGGAAAAAACCTTAGAGAAATAAGGTAAATTTAGGTGAAAAGGGAGATTTAAAACTAGTTGTGACCACTTAAGGGGCCACTAAGTTGCATAAGTGACTGCCACTTAAGCGACATGACTGCAAATGCAGCTAGGTAATGATACTCGGAGAGCCTTATGAGGTATATTGATTGCTAAAGAGACATCTGCTTAAATAGATAGTGATTCTTTCAATTAAACATGGGGCCCACACCTATTTTAATTTTTATAAAATTAATTTAATAGCCCAAAATGGGTTTGGAAGCATTGGGACCAAAACCAAGTGTCTCTCTAACACAACATCAATGTTTTGGGAATAAAAATGCCGTTGAAATTCTCATCCAATGCTATTTAATTTTTGTTTTAGTCGAAGACCTATTTCTCAACTCCAAAAGCCCCAAAATAAGGAAAGTAGCATAAAATCCTTTTGTACATCCAGTAAACCTATCCAATAAGTTTGACAAGTCATAAATGACCTGTATCCTTTATTGAAAGGCATAAAATACGAAAAATACATGGAAATTAAAGAAATAACCTAGAGGGTCATCAAAATATTCACTACTAAGGACTTTCATCCTTGAAAGTCTATGGGTAGGAAGAGCCCAAAAGCTCAAAAGGATGAGTTACTGGGTTCGTATGCACCGAGAACAACACCCTAGATAACCTCTAAGAAGAAATAATGCTTTCAAGAGATTTCAGTAAAGGTATTCTTTTTTCACTAACTTTCTTGATTCACTTTTCAAATAGACCAAAACTCATCCTAAATAACCAACTATCCTCCTGAACACAATGGAAGCACACAAGTGTAGGCCACTATACTCCAATACCACACCGACACAAGCATAACCAGGCATAAACTTGATCAAGCTGAAAACCACCTAAGGTATAAACCATACAACCAACTCCAAATTCCTAAATCCACCATCCTCTTCCCTTTCCAAACCTAATGTAAACTATAAATAATCCAAAATTGTCTCAATATTATTCGAGTCTTACTCACATAATCTCCTCACATTAATCTTGAAGGTCTCAAGATAATCTCCCAAAATCGGCATATATTAGCATAAGGATCAAACCCATAATGCTCTACTTGAATACTCAAATGATGACGACCAATTTTTGTATTCTCTACTAATCAACTAACTAGTCTGGATGACCTTCAAAATAAATAATCATGAATCTCAATCATAATCTCTTGAAATTGAATGATCCATTCCAGAATGCCCGATCGGTTGTGGGTAAATCCATGCCAGGCCCAACTTAAGCACAATTTTTTCTGTTGAGAAGACATTCAGAATTCTTATAAACATTAATAAATCAAGGACAAAATCAGTAGAAACTATTACCGTAAACCAATAGATTATACCTTGAGCATTTATCTAGAATAACCTACTTAAACTAAAGAAAACTGATATGGCATGTAACGAGTAGGATTAGTTAGCCTATAAATGAATGCTCAACTGAAACAAATCTAAAAATGAGGCTTTAATCAAATACTGCAGTCCACAGCTAAAGTCTCAAAACTAAAGCTAAATTGGTAGATCTCAACTATCAAAACCAATCATGTTGTTGAATTAGCATCTATACTCCAAAATATATCACAATTTTAAAGTTGTTATTCAAAAGAGTTAAAAATCACAACTGGGGCCAACAAGTCTTCACTGATGTCTATTACCCAAATTGATCTCCTTACTAGAAATCAAGCACATATACCACGATTTTTGCAACACCTAAAATTGAAATATTATCGAAGAACATAGACATAACTGAGGAAAAAACACAAGATGAATATAGGGACTATTAAATCCACATCCACTTAAGGCATAACCTAACAATGCATAACCAAGAACTCCTAAAAGCTGCAAAGAGTACTAGTGGTAGCAAAAATTTGAGCAACTAAGAAAAATATAACCTTAGCTTGAATCTAGTCAAACCAATACTCCATTTATAACAACAAATAATAACTCCGAAAGACACCCACATTGGTTACTAACAACTGATACACACGTACATATCATTAAGATGAAGTATTCCACAAAGTCACATTAGGCCGATAAATTATAAAAAAGAGAAAAAATTAAATCTACCCATGTAAACCAACCTTAACCTAATTGAACCATGAATCACTTTGTAGAAGAAGAGAATACCAATCTCAATATCAACCCCAAGGTCAATACTACTACCTAAAAAAGAACCAAGTAAAAGATAACAAATCCCCAATTCGACAACTGAAGAAACGACTATAGAAAAAAATCACCCAAGATAGAATCACAGCAAAACCATGGAAGGACAAACCTATTTTCACATTCACAACTCTCATAACAATGATCTTACCTCATTGATAGATAGGAAAACCAACCAACTAAGGTAGTTGTCTAAGACAAATAGATAAAAAACACAAGAAAGAAAACACTAACTGGATAAAGCTAATCTAGTCTTTTATCAAGTACGACACAATAATAGCCAAAATAATAATTGGAGCAATAGTAACACTAGTATAAAGTGTAGGTGGAAACAAAATAAAATTCAACAACCAGTACAACTTTGAATTTATAACAAGGCCAAAATGCCAAAGAAAAGCGACATTAAACCAAATGGTACACCATAAAGAAAATACAACACCAATCCACTTAATTAACTACAAAAAGAAATCATCTACATGGGTTTTCACATATGCATAAATTTTACACAAAGGCATACAACAATCAACCTAGTGATATTAAGGAATGTAATCACCAATGGGTATGAAAACCCCAAAATAATTACAATAAAAGCTAAGAGATGAAAATCAAAATTGCACCAATACAATGAAATCATAAGTCATTGCCCCTAACATTCCCGAAGAAGTAAGACTCTGAATGCATTCAAGCCCAAAATGTGCATCAAAATGAATAATAAAACTACTAAGAGAACTTCGAGACTAATCTAGTTGTACTAACCTCTCAATAATCCCTCACTAGGACACTCTCTGGACCAATAAATGATCTCTTTATAGAGATAGAAACCCCCTAAATATTTAACCTAGAGAGAACCATGAGTTATTTCTAACAGGATGGCTAATTTACACCTGGGACACTCTCTAATAAAATGATCATCCTCCCCTCAATAATAGCATACCTTAGGAGCTCTAATATGGTTAGGAATATGTGTTAACCCTATCTGAACAACTAACTCACATATGTGGCATTTCTTAGACTAATGATCAACCTCTCCATAGTCAAAACATGCCCCTAGGACCCTCTAATGTTTGTACTTACTGACTTAGAATGGCTACTGCAGCTTAAATACCGAGATTGAATAACCTATACTACTTGACTAAACCCTATCCTCTGAAACCACTTGACAGCTATCGATAGGTTGAGATTCTACCTATATGGGTCTAATAAGTGGCAAATAATGTTGATCCTTGCTAGAAGAATCCCCTCTCTCAGAAGAATTGCCAATGATACTATACTAATGACATGGACCTTTATCACCACATCTATACATCTCAATACACGCTCTTTATGGTCCTCATGTCATCCACAACTTGAGTAAATAAATACTCATCTTCTACTAAACTCTCTGATGCCAAGCAGAGTGGCAAAGCTAACTCTCTAACAAATCTATACGCTAAATCATGGTCTGAAAGATATAGCATTGGAGCATGTCTAGCCCAATTGAGAAACCTAATCTCATACTTTAAAAATGATAAGGAACCCTACTGAATACCAATAAGACTAACTTTGTCCCAAGAACTACTTGATGTGTTATGAACTAACACTGACATATCAAAAAATAGATATGGAATCCCCAATGATCCTAAAAATCTAAGATGGTCACTAACTCTATTGGGACTCGAGCTAGCACCAAACCCTCTATTTGATGCTAAAGATCTTTGATATCTACCTCTAACTCCCTAGTATTACTCTAACCAAACTTTCTATCGATAACCTCATGTTATTCATTTGAGAATAACGGGTGTAAAAAAAGTACCAAAGGTTCATAAAAGTGCAAAAAAATAGGAAGAAATAAAAAATATAATTTTCTAAGAATGCTCTACAGCCTCCAAAAGATAGGATACATATGCCTCTATACAAATTTGCAAGACTCTACTAGGCGCCTAGGTTTTGCACCAACACACAGGTAAAACCTAAGCACCAATACTAATTTTTCATGACCCAATTTCTTAAGTCATTATGGCACTTACTATAACCCACCAAAGGGTAAGCCAATCCATAGTTTGGAACAACTAGTAATATGCTATTAAGAGAATGGAGAAAATAATAGAAATAAAGTTAAATAAAAGTCTAGTATAGAATTTAACCCCAAGACCTGATGAAATCTGTAGAAGAAATTCTAATTCAATCATAATACAAAGCGAAATACATAATAAATGTACATGCACAAACTATCTCAAAAATACAAAATAGAGATATGCCTAATCAATTCGAGGGAAGGAAGAAATATTTCAAATGTTAGGAGCTCACCATAAATTTTCGGTCCACATCTTCTCTGCATGATGCACATGTCAATGGTGAAAACTCATAATATGATCTACAGGCCACAGGAGTATAGTATGAGTATCAAACACGTGGAACTTAGTCAGCATCGATTGAATGAGCTCTAAATATATTTCAAGTATAAATAACAGTTAAAGTTTGAATATAAATATAGCAAACTATCCAAGAAATAAACACTATAATAATGCTAATTGAATAATAACGATTAACTAGCCTATCCTAATAGTGTTTAGGGACTAAAGTCCAATACCTTGTATCACCGACCTATATAAAAATAAAAAGAGATAAATAGGTATATAATAGTATTACAAGATCTATGAATACATATACAATATGGATACATAAGGAAAGAGAGGGATATATGATAGTACCATTTATATATACACATATATAGGACTAAATTCAAAGGCAATAACCTTCGAGAGCCAATATAACATCTTAAAGATCATAGCAAAATAAGGGAGATAATAGTTGCATAATCAAATTCTCTAACCATAAAGTAATCTACTATTAGCATAACCTATAAAAATAGAGAGAATGAATCAGAAATACAACAGTAATCTCGGGTACAAGGCCACAACAATCCTACCATTAACTAAATATAATAACCAATAATAAAGTAAATGGCTAGTCCAGACAAATAATAACCTAATCGATCCTCCATAAGCCTAAAAGGTTCAAGCAAGCACCTAGCAAACAACAAATATAACCTAAACATATAAATTCTCCCTGAAGGCCAATAAATATATACACCAAATAATTATACTAGTGATAGTCAATGAATAAGAATAAATGCAATACCATGTCAAAATTCGAGTGCCATAATATATCAAGTTTATACACCTCCTCCAGCTCAGTAGCTTGCAAAGGCAGGACCTATGATGACTATCCTTTTTCTAGAAGTATGGCTCATGGACAGAAAGGCTCATATGGGACTCTAAAAATATATATACACTGCCTAGTCCCAAACTAGGACTTCCAATAACCATTATAATCAATCTACTATGTCTAGTACTGGAGAGATATAAATACAATATGATCCCAAACTCAAACCAAGATTAAAATAATATAAATATATAAATTCAATACCCGAGATCAAGTTTGGGAAGAAATTAATATAATTGTGTAGAAAGGGTCGAAATCATTTTCAACTGAAGTAAATAGTAGTGGTAAAAGAATGCATTAATAATGGATCGGAGTCAAACTTGGTCTAATTTTCAAAATAGCATATTTGATTTAAGAAATGTGCACAGTGTGAATTACATAACCAGTTTCCAAACACTACAGGAAATTACTCCTATGGAAACAAACTTTTTGGAAACGTTTATCAAAGCGTTGCTATAGAATGCCTATCACAATGATTTCAACCTTTGCAAAAAGTAATTATTCTAATATCTACAATGAGGCTTTATAACCATTACTATTGAAGACTAACTATTGTAATCCGTAGTCCTATAGAAACGGTTATGAAAACCATTGACATATTTAACTATGGCAACCTTTGATGTATAAAAATGTACCTATTGCATCGGGTCTTTTAGTTTTCTCCAAAAATAATTCATAAGTCCCTCAAATTAAAACTTTTTTCTTCAGATATTTGTTTGCTCAACTTGTCGCAAGTCCATAAGCTACACCTTTTTTGGTCACTCCTTTTTTCATAAATAACTCTTTGATATTATTTTTATTAATGGTGGACGGGAGGCCAGTGCTCATTAGAGTGGTACTCTTCATACTATTGATCCCAGGGCTTCTATTTCAGATACTAGGTAATAATCGTACTCTACAATTTGGGAGCATGAAGACTAATCAAAAGGCTATTGCTTTTCTTAGCCTTATTTTCTTTACCTTTTATGCCATTCTCATTCTCGTTGTCCATGTTAACATCTATACTGACTGATATTCTCCAAATCTTTCCTTTTTATAGCTACTACTCTTTTCACTAATCCAAGTTTTAAGCTCTTTTAGTTTTCTTACCCAAGTTAAGATCTGTTTCTTTGTAAATTTTGTTTTCAAGAGGAAGTATTATCAAGAAAGGTTCAATCTTTGAAATGGAATTGGTAGCTTTATTTTTGTGTCTTATTTAATTTAATCTTCTTGCTATTTCTCTTGGTTGCCTAAATACTTGTCGAAATTAATTTTTTCTTTTTTTGTCCGTGTGAATTGGGATCTATTTTAACTATTGTGGCTCTTAAAATCTAATTAAAAAAAGTAAGGTGTGATTGAGATAGTAAGCTACAGTAGAGTTAGAGTATAATTGATTCTATAATTTTTTATTTGTATATAATTGACTTTTAGTTTAATAAATTACTAGCTACTCATTAGTGTAATTGATTCGATAATTAGTTTAATTAGTATGTAGTTAACAACTAGATTAATCCAATTGGCAAAGAAAGTTACTGGTGATCTAATTTCTGCACCTAAAATGTGATCTTGAATTTAATTGAAAAGTGAGGCTTTCTCGAGTGGTTTAGCACCTTTACCATGAACCTCTAGGTTTTGAGGGTTCAACTCATGCTCAAGGGTAATGAAGAATGCTATTGATCTTCCTATGATGGGGTGGAAAAAATATTTATAGATTGCATGAATATAAGTTCATTAGAAACCTCTGTCCTTACAAGCTTTAGTTTCCATAAAATATTTTAGGGAAAAGAACATTACATCGATGGATAAGAAAACAAGAAGAGGATGGAATAAGTAGATTAACCTATTCTGTTGTAGAACTTAGATGGGTTCTAAAGTAGCATCAAGATCATATTCCAATATGCAAGACTCACTTCTCATGCATAGTTTCTTGGACCAAAGATATATACCCATAAGGATGATGGACGAGGGACTATTTCAGCATTTGTTTTAAGTTACATTTTACTCCTTATTTTATTTTTAATTTCTCAGCGCGTAGTTTGGTGCATAAATTAATCTTTGAGATCGGCAAACTGTTGCTTTCTCCTTAAGAACAGACTGATTATGCCTTTTCTTCCATTTACCACAATCTTATGGAAAATGCTACCAAAATTTGTCAATTTGTTTGTCAGCTAAATTTGTAATTTGAAACCCTAGGAGCTCCCTTCTTCTTCTGTTAGAACCCAAAAAATTGTGATTTGAATTCTAGTCGTTTACAGCTCTATGTGATTTGAAATTATGGCAGCTCGATAGTTGTTGGAATAATATTGGTCAGCCATTGTGGTCTTCTTGACGACTCCAATTTCATCCGTTTTTCCGAGAATAGGGTTTTTTCGAAGAGGGTGAGCTAGAAAATTGAAGCAACTATAATTCCTAAAACTAGTGACGATTTCCAATAGGAAAAAAAATCATAAGTTCTTGCAATTTACGTTGAATTGTGTAGAATATGTTCCACTAAAAACAAGCACATATTAACTTTGTGTTAATGTTCTTAACTTTGTGCTAATTACAGTTGTTTTTGAGTTTTTAATGGGTGTTTGATGTGGCAGAAGATGTTTTTCTTCATTATGGAGTACATTTTGTTTATTTTAAAATGTGGAGAATATGTTTCCACCAAAATTATGGAGAATTGTCATTAAGATCTCATGTTTGCTAAGCTTAGTATTACTACTGAAGAATGTGATGGTGGGAGTGAAGACTAATAATAGTATGGCGGTGGTGATGATGGTGAGGGGGTTGGAAATTTATAATAGTATTCCCTATGAAACCTCATATCCGTGGAAAATTACATGACCTAGCCCCTCAGTGTGGCTAGTTAGAAGAAGATGAAATGAGACAACTTTTAGTTTTTTTTAGTTAAGAAGTTATTTTTTGTGGGGATTAATTTCTATATATTTAGAGTAACGCACCTTGAGAAGCAGTTGTTAGCAATCTAAAGGACCAATTCAATTTCGTTGATTCATAATCTAAGCGTAGAAAAGAATATTAATAGCTTTTAAAATGGATAGGTTTCATCTGCCATGCTGAACATCCTCATATATTTTTATTAAACTACATTGCACCTTTAAAAGCACCTGTAGAATTAAGACAAGAATCTTGGAATCTTTCAAATTATAAGTTAGTATTATTTAGGTGTTGTTATGCTTATCTGAATATGTTTCTTATGTTGGTGTTGAAAATAGAGAGTACTTCTTGAGTTTCTAGAAGTTATAATATTACCTACTTGCCTTCATGTATACTGTAGATATTTAATGCTCTGTACTTTATAATTTATTGAGATATATTTGTGTTTTGACCATTTTTATCCTATATTATCTTGTCTTGTCATCTTGAAACACTTAAAAGTTGTACCACGTTTTATTTTTGGAAGCCTAAACTCTGATCTTAGCTTGATAGTTGTTAAGTCTTTTAGTTCATACCTTAGGTGTGGCATGGTCAATGTCTAACAATTTTTATGATCAAAATTATTCCTTAAAAATGAAATGGTCATATAACTGATGTAGAAGAAAGAGGTTCAACCATCTCAATGTTCCTATTTTAGACCCCTTCATATAGTTGACATTCTTGAGTACCTTGATTTATTCTCTCAGCATCATGAATGTTCTTTATTGAGACAGTGTCTTTAATGATCTAACTGGCTTCTAACTCTCGAAGCTACTTTTTCCCTAGATAAAGAGTCTAATTGAAGGGTAGGGAATCATACTATAGGAGGGCCAGCTATTTTTTGACAACTGTGGCTAATCCAAAATTTAATGAGGGATCTCTTGCTTGGAGTATATTCTAAGTGTCTTCAAGACTTATCTGAATAGGTACCAGATACCAAGTTTTTCTCTATTTGCTGATTGATCCTTGATTTTCCATCTCTTAGGTGACTTATGTGCACAACTATGGCCTTGCGCATACAAAGCTGAGGCTTGAAAATTTGCATATCAGTGTAGAGGATAAACATATTAAAGTGAGTCTCATGCATATTGCCTATTGCAGTAAAGACTTGATGGTATTAGTACATTAAGGACAAAGTATAATAGCTAAGCTAGGATGCTTTTACATAAGACCTTATACTGTAGAGAAAAATTTTCAATTGTAATGCAAATGGATAGGCTTTACTCCCTGGTGGTTCCAAGTTCTCTGGTGGATGAGATAAGTTTTCTTTAATGAAAAATAAAGCTATGAACCATGTATAATTATTACTAGATTATAGAATATATACATTTGACAATACTTTGGCATACTTGATAAATACCTTCTCAGGTAGGTAAACTAAAGTTCATCCAGATGCAAATTTTTGCGGTATTGCAAGAATGCTTACTTAGATCAGGGTAGTTAGCATTTTCCAAAATGACAACGATCCCTATATTTTGTTTTTTATTTTTTATGGCCGTGTGTATGGTTTTCATACTTATCGATAATATGGTTCAATTTGGAGCACTGTTTTATACTTAAAAAGTTAAACTAAAATATACATTTGCATAGTTTTAACATTTCAACTTTTCCTATATGGGAAGCAGAGTTTTATTTTGAATTGTCTAGAGTTTCACAACTGGTCACTTCTTATTAGGTAGGTATATTGGGAAATGTTGCTCACTCTAATGAGGTTGATCGTGCGGATAACACCGCATATGATAATATCGATACGAAATGGTGATTGCATTTGACATGAGGTATGATATGTATGTTTTTTTCGATGGTATGAGCTATGACATGTATGCTTTTCCTAGGTGAAGTGAGCTATGATGTGATATTTATGTTTCTTATTTAGCGTGAAGCAAGTTATCCATGATTTTCTTTTAGTTTTTTCCTGTTGAAAAGATATGTTGGATTCATCATGGCAAAAATGGTTTTAAGGGAACTCATGGACCCAATAATCTTTCAGGTTGTTTAAAGATTTTTTATTACTAGGAGTTATGGCTACTATTGCGACCTTGTCAATTGCATATCATTTGTTTGTGTAAGGCCTGATTGTCTGCTTCCTAGCTTTTCTACCAACTTGTTAGGTCTTGATATTAGTAGCTGCGGTATATGTTCTTTTTATTTTGCTATAATTACCTTCTCCTCGCCCTGGTTTTTGTCTCATTTTTTAACCTATTCTTATCGCATAAATAGTTGTTTTCTTTAGGTTGGGCAAGTAATTAGACCCAAGATTGAAGGTACTAGATTGTGGCACTTAACTCTGGTATTTGCTCTAGCTTATGACCATGGAATGGGTGTTGGTTTTTTTGGTCCTCTAGTTTCATTGGCTTCACTTCCAATAATGGTTTATTCAAGAATGTCTTGTAAATTCTTGACATCTCCTATTGCTGGTTGTTTTCTTTTTTTTTTTGAATTAAACCATTTGATTTAGCTAGTATGGCTCCATGATTCAATAAAAAAGGAAATCATAAACTGAGCACACCATATATTGTTGAAAAAATGAGTTAATACTATTTATTGATAATATGTTTTCTGTAAACCCCATTTATTTTATGATTAGTATAGTTATCTAAATTTCCAAACCTACTTTTGTCCAAAATAAATCAAGAAACATTGTTCATTGATGGTTGTTATCTAAAATTATAGTAGTCAACCTATTTTATATTTTATTTTCTGAACTTACAAATCTGACTTGAACATGAATGAAGAAGGGTGTTCAACAAATTAATTATTATAATAGCTGATTAAAATAGTTACAATAGATAACAAAAAAAATATTGCAAAACACTTGAAAACCGTTGCAATAGGTGACAAAAAGAGTTGGAATAGGTAGTTAAAAATTATTGCAAAAGACTAATAAGTGTCGTAGTAGATATCCAAAAATTATTGTGATAGGGTTATTGCAATGCTTTCATGTCATTGCAATATAGGCTATTGCAATAGTTCTTAATCATTGCTTTAGATAATATGAAGCGTCTAAATAGGTGGTCAAAAAAATCATCTCAATAGGTATATCTATTGCATCATTTTATGTAATAGTCAAAATAACCGTTGCTATAGACCAATCGCAATACTCATATATGCAACACATGCTTAACCATCGTGGTACATCTATGTCAATGGTTTTTTATCTATCGCAATGGATTTTGAACCATTTTCATAGGGGTAATTTCTAGTAGTGTTAGGAATAGGATAGTTCATCCTTAACACTTTCTTAGACTTATTATGTTAGTTTCTTGGATCTGAGTAAGATAGTTTACCCTTACTATCTCACAAGCTATATTATATGGTTGCTAGATATTTTGGTTTAGACTCTATTTTTGTTTATATGTTCTATATATCTAAATTATCTTTGAATCTTCGTCGACAGTTGCATACCGAGTACCACGTGTTTGGTGCTCATGCTACACTTTTGCAGCTTGCAGATTATAGCATGGGTTATTATCGGTGTTGTGTGCGTCGTGCGGTGCAGCCATGGTTCAGATACATTGAGTGAGCTCCCAGTTTTCAGAGTATTACTTTTCCTCTTATGTACTAGACTAGTCTCTATATTATATTCGAAGATGAGTTGTATCAATGTAATTCCCGTGGTACTTTGTTTTGTATTCTTATTATAATAGAAGATCTTGAACCAGTTTCACCAAGTTTAGGGAATATCTTTTTTATGTTAGTTTCTCTTGGTAGTCCATTACTAGATGTTCTGAATTATGGGGTTTGCTTTCCTACTGGTAGGTTATAGTAAGCGCCATCATCACCTGAGAAATTGAGTCGTGATAGTCCTACATGGCTAGTAAGTTCCATATCTGTTGAAGTCTAAATGCTTTTGATACCCTACACCTTTGACTGAGCCTCTAAAACAAGAGACCACCGTACCTAAATAATGACTTACCCCTTTTGTGATATTTTTTATATCATAACTTTTTGGGCTTGAAAACTTAGTTTTTGGAGATTCCAAAGGATATTTTTGAGATTTCTTTATTAGGTAATTCTCTAAATTAATATTTTAACATTCTCAAATTATTTCATGATCTCATCTTCAACACCATTTTTGAGGAATTTTCTAATTTGAACTCAAGTTATAGGTAGACTATTTTTCCAATAAAACCTAGTTTTATCGTTATGGGCTTATGGATAACTTTTAGGTTGACCTTTTTAACCTAAAATGGGTGTCTCTGATTTCATATTCTTATACAGAATATTTGACTAGATTGGTCTCTTTAATTAAAAAGAGAGAAGCTTCGATTTGACTTTGCGGGTCTTCTTTTAAAGTAATTTAAGACGTCCATTGACTCCATTTTGAATTGCTTATATGTTTGTTACTTATATGAGAAGTAACAGGGATTAGGCCTCTTGTATAGATGAGATGACAATCCTAAATACAGCTATCGATGTATTGACGGGATAAAAATAGAATTAATAACTTACTTTATATATTCCCATCTTCTTGATCAATGTGAAATACCATGTGAAATGTGAATTAGTGTTTTTTTTAAACTTGATAGATATTGATATTGATAGTATTCCCACTTAATGAGACAAATTTTAATCTTTTGAGCAAGATCAATGATTTTTTGATGTATAGTCAGTGTTGTTGAGTTGAGTATGGCCCTGTGAACCTGGATTGATGATAATTGTATTGGTCTTTATATTATGTTCATGCATACTTACTCATACTGATATCATGGTACTTCAAAAATGATATTTTATGAAAGATTGTTTCAAAATGACCGGCATACCTATTGGGATAATGTTGAAGGTGGTGTTCTACTATTTTTTACTTGCATGTGTGATGGAAAATTATTTTGGGTGGCCCAATGGGAAATAGTTTATGGCAGATTCATGATTGGCATACATGATGAGACAATATTTTGGATGGGTATATGGACCCCCTTAGTCCCTCAAGGGTCCCAATAATATATATAGGGAAGTGAGTCTGCACTGTAAATACATTACACCATATAACATTTATCTCATTATTTCCCTTGGTTTGGATTTGTTGTTGTTTTATCTTATGATTTGGCGAGTTGTTTCTACACTTATAGAATTAGAAATTATGGACTTAGATATTGTTACTTGCAGGTGTTTTGGGGATTTTAGTTATAGTAATGGTTTATATGGTTCCTGCTATCACTTTGAATTAGGGTCAGTGGATAATGTTATTGAGTATATGTTGTTGGTACTCATGCTTATTAATTTTCTTTACCTACGCATAGGTACTAAGTTAGTGCTCCCTGAACATTGATTCGTGATTGTCCGGTGATGGTTTTTCAAAGATTCCCAAGGTATCAATTGCTGGTCCTAGAGGCTTCTGGATCACCTCTATTAAAGTATTGATCCTTTTTGTTGTATTTTTAGATATTATTGTTCTATGTATGCTATTTTTATTACTCTTAGAGGCTTGGGCTTGTGACTACCAGAACATAGGTTGTCGTAGACATTTGTATTCTACTCTATCTATTGTTTTTCCAATCTATTATAGGTTTTTATATTATTTTTAGATCCTTTTCTTATTATGTTTTTCAATTTTTGATATATGTGTGGTATTTGGCCTACCTATCATGGTTGGTGTGATAGGTGCCATCACAATCAAGTTTTGGGTTATGATAAGTTGGTATTAGAACCACAGGTTGATTAGTATCATTAGTTTAAGTCAACTTTAGCAGAGTGTTGTGGTTCAAGTGGATACATCTATTATATATCCTTAAAAGACTACATGACCTTTGGAGCATATAATTACACATATTTATAGCAATGTTTGGGGTATAAGTTCCCTGCTTAAATTTTCTCTAAGATGACTTGTTAAAATCTCAAGCTAAGATAGTTTTTGACAAAAGATTTGCTATTTGTGGTTTAGAGATCGTTGGTATATCACGTTATAATTTTAATGGTTTTATGGTTATGACATGATAGATAAAATATATAGTGATACAAATAAATTTTGAATTTAAGAAATGGGTTTGTAGAACTCTGGTTATGGTATTTGCCACAATAGGATAATTATGTTTATCTAATAAGCAAGTGAGTGTTGTGATAGGGAAAAATACTAGGAAGTCAACTGAGATAATGTGTAAGGAAAACCATAGTGGTCCTCTTACTACAGTCTACAGATCACCATAGAGGTCACTAATTTAAGTGATGAACCACTATAGCAGGCATCTGGATGCTATAATAGGACTAGCATAATGGCAGGGTGATGTTACAATGGTCATCAGTTAAGGTTTAATGCATGTATTCCAGACTTGAGAAAGATGATATCCTCTATACTTGTGTGGTACTTAATGTTCAGGTAAGTTTAGTTTGCTCTTCTGACGTAGAACTAATCAGTTTAATTTGTAGAATCATTTTAAGGAGAGTTTTAATGGATTCATTGGTTTAAGTCCTAAATTAATGAACTAGAATTTTCTATAGGTAGTACTAAAATCACTTGATAATTATTCTAGGTTGTTAGATTATACCTCCTAGCATAAAAGTATTTTTGTTTAATACGAATTATGGAGATATGGGATAAGTTTATAGGTGAAATATCCTAAAGTGATTATTTAGGATATGGACTAGGATAAAAAATCAGTGTATTTTAGAACCCTAAGGACTAGAATTTAATAGAAAATCTTTGAATACTCTTGTTTGTTTTTTGTTAGACAAAGAATGATATGAAGTTTCATGGAAATGTAAGGTTCTTATGGATTCATCCACTTGGGAATGAATTTGAGGCAGTTTGTTATTCTATTGTAGTTGTATGCTTGATATAGATTCCCTGCATATTCATAAGTTGAGTTTATAGCCTTCAGGTATACTTGAGACTTGTGATATTATTGTAATCCTGAAATGAAAAAATGATATTAACTAATTCTTAATAATGATAACTTGTGTACTTGAACTACTAGTGCACTATGAGACATCCTCAGTGATATCGATGGTATTTCATGATATTATAATACTTGTAGGGTCAGGTACCACATTGGTACAAATTAGTTGCTTATTGATGTTTCAATGAGTCAAGTACTATGCTGGTATGGTACATGGACGAAGATGGTCCCCTGCAAGTTATGACTATCGGGAAAGCATAACATCTCCTTAGTATGTATGTACAAATTTGGTTTGGTAATTGATATGTATTTTTACATATATTAGACTATTTACTTATTCATACGACATGCTTAATATGTGGTAGTGGTTAAAGTAGCATTGGACTACTACTGTGAGATGGATAAATACAGTGATAATTACATGTTGATTTCATACTTATGTATTTATAAGGATATAGGTTTACTTTATTCTAAGTATGAGGAATCATCTTTAGGCTACAACGGATCATCTCATTTATTCATTTCATTTTGTTCGACAAATGATATTCTATTATTTTTATTAGGCTTTCAATATTATTCTTAGAAATTATTTTTTGATAGATGTTCTTGTAAGATGACATTTAAGTCTTAGAGATTATAATGGATACTCATTGATTTTTTGATCTTCTTAAATGATTAGTTCAGACTTTATTAGATTAAGGTTGGTTTTATGATATTCTATCTTAAAATGGATAAGTATTTGTGATATAGTTTAGGGTAGATAGTTTTCTCACCAGAGGGTTAGTATGTGTACTATTCACCCTATTAAGGTCATGATAATGATTGTATCAGATCCATAGGTTCATCGATCTCATTGTACAAGAACATGTCTAGTAGAGTCTTTAAGAGACTATAGGACACTAGGAAACTTGAATTTCTGATTTTTTTCATACTATTACTTGACTCTAGTAAGTATCTGGTGATCCAAATTGGCATCTCATTTCTTTTAAGATGGTGAGAATATAAGTTAATAGAGTGAGAGAATACAAGCTCAGACTAGTCATTGTGGCTTTGTTTTATGGCAAAGGACATATGAGGTGAGCTTGAGAAAAATAAAAGAGAGTAACGCCTCTACCAAGGTAGATCTCAGGTAGCTATTATAATAGTTAGAGAAAGATCAGAGTCTAATTCCCCACTTTAGGAGATTCCTAGGATTACAAAGGATAGTGTGTCACCGGTTGAGGATGAGGGAGCACCAACTCAAGTAGGTGTAACTTTGATGCATGCCTTTTGATATGATACAATAGGTTTTTAGAGTTTTGAATGGGTTGGATCACACTAGGGATACACCCAAAGTTCCTTTTTATGAGCATACTGGAGTGCAACAAGCTTCTACTATGGATCTAAAAATTATAAGAAAGGTAATGGGTCTAGTGATGCCCATAGACAAACCCGATTTATTTTTCAAGTTTGTCAAGATAAAGACTTCTATTTTCATTCAACCGAGTCTATTGATGCCTATGAATTAATAATTAATTACCATGAGAGACTTAACAAGATGAGAATAGTGGAGGGATATGTGTTTGAGTTTGTGATTTTCCAGTTCGCTGAAATGCTAAGATGTAGTGAAGGGCATATATAGCGTGTAGGGATAAAGGTTTTCCTGCCATAATACAGACTTGGTTTTATTTTATTTTTTAGAGTAAAATGTACCTGATACCTTGAGGGATAGGAAAAAGGATGAGTTCAACAATCTTGAGCAGGGGCGAATATATGTTGAAGCCTATGAGGCGTAATTTCATTTCTTCACTTAATATTCTTCATACATTAGGATTCTTGACTGTCATCCCAAGACTGTAAAGTATTTATGCCAATGATAGATAGGCTAGGGTGGAAGTGTGACTATAGTCATGCTCCTATGAGACTTATTTCTTTTATTCGTTCCAAGAGACTGATTGGGAAAGTCTTTCATGCTTTCTTACCCTATCTTTAAGACACTAGTCTAGAGCCCTTCCTATTTAGTGAGTTTTTGTGGTGCATGGATTTATAGAGTTTTTCTATTCATGATTAGTTAGGTATGCCACCAAATTATGGTATTGATTTCTTTATAGATTTAGGGTTAGACACTCATTCCATTTACATTCCCTTTATAGGATGAAACCAATTTAACTATGATAGTTTAAGGACTAGTTGTACGAATTGATTGGTAAGGGGTTCATCAAACCTTGTGCTTCTCTATTGGGTCACCAGTAGTCTCTGTTAAGAAAAAAGATGATAGTGTACTTTTGTGCATAGACTACTGATAATACGAATAAGTTTTGATTTATTTCAAGTACCCATTTCCCTACATAAATAATTTATTTGATAAGTTAAAGGGTGCTTTAGTTTCCAATATTCACTTGATATACGGTTAACAACAATTAAATATCTAGGTAAAGACAACCTCAAGACTATTTTTTAGACCTGTTATCATCAATAAGAGTTTATGGTAATGGATTTTGGGTTGACGGATAACCTTTCTGCTCTTATGTTCTTGATAAATAAGGTATTTAATACATACTTGGATTCCTTTATACTTTATTTCATTGATTATATTATTGTGTACCCTATGGTTAGGGAGGAATACGAGGATCACTTGAGTATTGCACTCAGTTTTTTAAATGACAAATAGTTGTATGCCTAATATTCGAAGTATGTCTTTTATGTCCTTTTTTGTGGACATGTACTATCTAAAGAGGGGTTATTGTGACCCTCAAAAAGTTGAAATAGATAAGAATTACCTTTATGATTAAGGTTTATTGCTTTGTGGGTTGGCGAACTATCACCATAAGTTGGTGAAGGGGTTGGCTTCTATTTACTTCGCTCAGAAAGAGAAACCTTTTATTTGTTTAAAAAATATAAAGAGAGATTTCAAAAGAACAATACTTTTTTGACCACTGCTTCTATTCTTGACATGCCGATGGATGGTAAGAGCTGAAACAAAAAAGTCCAAAGAAAATCTGAGAACATGTCCTACCGTATTGCTAAAGTGGACTAAGGTGCGCTTTACCAGCAAATCAACATCTCAATGAGGGGAGCTTTAGAACTAATTTAACCACTTTAGTAGTTAGTCAAAGTTTGTCAAAAGGAGATTTAGTGCTAATATGACCACTTTAGCAGTATTCTCAGTAAAAAAAAAGGTCGCTTTAGAGGACAATTGGTCTAATTTAGAGATCATTAGGAAGATTTAAGGTGTATATTTAAAACTTCATTCTTTTGGATCCTAGTTCATCAAATACTCGATCCCTAGCCATTCCAAGACATCTTTGGCTTACTTCGAAGCTACTGGAGGCTACGGTTCTAACGCTTTTTAATGTTAACTCTCGAACCTTTCTTCTTTTTCTTATTTTTTAAGACTTTGGGTGTAGTTGAATTTGATACTTTAATATTTGTAGTTAGAGATAATGTAATGCTTATCTATTGAATTTGGGTTTTGACTATATCTTATGCTTTTGTATTGATTGATTACTCTTAATTTCGAAATGGGTTTTGGTTAGTTAAATTAATCTCACATTCTACAATTTCTACTCTGGTTAAGATCAAAAGAAGAGATTGGAGTTGGTATTTTCCATCTACCTCAATTATTTTTTGAAAGAGCTAATAGATGTTGGGAAAGATTAGTTTAGTGCAATTTTTGATGTATGACTTATCTTATGGAATTTGTTGCTAGACATAATCAAACCCTAGCATAGACAAAAGTTTGTTTTGGGATTTATTCTTCTTATCTTGGATTGAAATACAAGCGCGGACTAAATCATCAATGGTCAAGATATGTTAGAGGGTGAATTCAAATCTAATGCTAATTTGCAAAACCTGTGGTTAAATTTTAAGTATTAACTAAATACGATGGATCTTTACTAGAATTGATTTCGCGTGTAATGTTCTTTGTTTTATATCATTGTGAAAGTCGTTGATCACTTTTTTATATTTTAAATTGATTTTATTATTGTTTTAATATATAAAAAATCTCCAAAACACTTGTATCTTTGCTTATTCAATGCTCTACATGACAAAAAGAGGAAGTTAGAGAAATACAACATGGTTTAAACTCCAATCACTTTGGAAGTCATACATATCCATTCAAAAAGAGAGATTTAGGCTTAAGGAATGATCGGGGTATTACAATATCTCCCCCTTGGAAACATTCATCCTCGAATGTTGCTAGATAGGCCAAGAACAAGAGAAAATAAGAACGCACAGCTACAACTACTCACATAGAATGGCTCGCTTTACTCTAATACTCTTGAGTACTTCACCAAATGCACGAATCGTAGAGGGAATAACCATATAGCAGAATACATTAGATTAGAAGGAAACTGAATTAAGGGAATAGTACCTTCATCTTGATTCGAACTCATGGAGAAAAGATAAGGATAACTAGCTCACATATCCGCTTCTGCTTCCCAAGTGGCACCCTCTACTGATTGATTTCGCCATAGAACTTTAACCAGGGGAACTTCTTTGTTCCTCAGTCTACAGACTTGATAATCTAGGATTTCAACTAGGATTTCATCATATGAAAGGCTATCCTTAACATCACAACCTTCCGATGGATCAACAACAACAGAGTATCCAAGGTGCTTCTTGAGCATAGAAACATGAAACACAGAATGGACAACTGATAATTCTGCAGGCAACTCAACCTCATAAGCTACTTTCCCAACATGATCCAAAACTCAATAAGGGACAACATATTTGTGATTAAGCTTTCCTTTCTTTCCAAATCTTTTTACCCCTTTCATGGGCGAGATTTTAAAATACACCAAATCATTGACTTCAAACTTAAGAGCTCTTCTTCTCATATCTGCATACTACTTCTGATGGCTTTGGGCTGTCTTTAACCTCTACGGAATTAACTTAACTTTCTCCATAGCCTCAAATACAATATCAGGTCTAATCACAACAGCTTCACCCACTTCGAACCAGCCTATGGGCGATCTACATCTTCTCCCATACAGAGCTTCAAATTGAGTCATTCCAATGCTAGCATGAAAACTATTACTCTAAGAAAATTGAATCAACAACAAATTCGAGGATGAATGTTCCCAAGGGGGCTATATTGTAAGACCCCTCAAAGTTCCCTCGTCGTTAGAGCTTTCAAAACGAATCACAACGATCCTAAGACTTAGAACTGTAGCTAAATATTAAACACTTAGTTTATTTTGAACCTTCAAATTTTGGTGAATTAATTCATGACCTTTCAGACATCCATTTTTCTATTTTCAAGTTGCGTTATGATCGGACAAGCTCATAGTACATATCGGGTGAGTTTCGGAATTTTTCAGAATGCATAAGGCCACATTTGGATTTCAAACCAGTAGCAAAACGCATAGCCTGTTGACCAGTTTTTAGCATTTTAGGGTCAACTTCCAACGAGCATAATTTCCTGTATATAATGAACTGAGATAGATACAATATATCAAATGAAATCTCTTTGACTGTTCTTTCCAATGCCGCTGATTTCATCCAAATCCAACATCTTAGTAAAAAGTTATGGCCAATTTACTTCAGCCTATAAGCTGTCAACTAACAGAATATCTGCAACATTTTTAATTTCTTGAGGGGTATTTTTGTAATTTTCCACGATTTATTAGTCCATTAATACGGGATTTATGTTCCAATTGACCATATTATGGTCATATTTAGAAAAATTCCCAAGAATAACGCTCCCTAGTCCCAATATACAAATCAAGATCCATCAAAATTCAACCATAAAAATTTGAAATTTATTCAAGATTTGGAATCCTCATTGCAAGAGCTACAAGGAGCACCTACCAATCTTACAAATAGAGTTCCGGAATCGTAAGTTCATCCAAAGTCCTAAATTTGAGGTATGTGGGTGTTGAACAAGAGTAATCCTTCTGTTCTTGTGTCCAAAACTTGATTTTTATAAAGATTACGTAAATTTTTATGTTGAAGTTTATACCAATTTATCTTATTTTTAGTTTATGTAATTATCCATGAATTGGGCATTTGAAGGCATTATATTTTATCTTGATATGATTTGAGTTGAGATATACATATTTTGATTTATATTTTCCTATTAAGAATTGATGTTGCTGAATTTATTTGAAATGAGTATTGAGAATGAATTTACGAAATTTGTGATATGAATTTTGAGTTGTTGAAATTATAATATTTATGTCATGAATTTATTCCCAATATTTTAATTGATTTTAAGTGAAGATTTTCGAGATGATCGTTGAGTATGAAATTTAGATATGATTTTGATGTATTAAATCTTTATATTTTGGGTATTAAATATATGTAATAAAATTATACGGAGATTTTGATCTTGAGTCGTGGACATGATTTTATAAGTATTTCCCAAAAGCAAAGATTGTTTTTTTGATATTGAATAAGTATGGAACTTGAGATGGTATTTTGGAAGATGGAATCGTTATATTTATGTCAAGGTTGAAATTGGATTTTTATGATATTATGATTTGGAATTTTCCTTTATCAAATTATGTACCAATATTTGAATTGAAATTTATATCATGATTTTGGAGTTGAAAATAGGAATTCACAATTTATTATGATTTAATTATGATAAATATGATTTGGCCTTCACTATAGGCCATTAAGATTATTTTGAGGTGGATTTCCTAAATGAGACTGAGCTTGAGTACGGGAGTAGTATTTAGCACCGAGCAGGAGGCGTGGGTGAGTGTACGCTACTTCCTCAGAACTACATGCCACCGTAGGATTTGAGATTTATGGGCCTAAGGCTGAGTTTGTGATCACTGAGTTGAGGTTATACTCCCTGGAAAGAGTATGACGCTCCTTCCCAACGTGGGGTTTCTTTCTTAGGAGGACAAAACGTTGGAATCCATAATAAGCTCACATACTTTACGTCGGTTATAAGAAACTCCCATGGGGTGTGTGTGTCTCTGCTATATCTAAAATAAGTGTGTATGGTTTGAAAACAATGATTTTTGAGAAAGTTACTTGTTTCTAAAAGATTGAAATGTATGCTATAAATAAAGCTGTTTTAAGACATGATTACTTTATGAGTTTGAAACCAAGAGAAAAGTGAATTGAGAACATATTGTAGGGACTCACTTTTTTTACTTTACATGTATTATTCATCCATGATTTTGATTATTTAATTTGAACTAAGTGAGTCATTTATATTAGTATACATAATTTTATAAATTGTGATGATATTAAGATATTCTGTTATATATACATTGCACCCCCATATGCTCAGTACATTTCCATGGTATTGACCCACATATTCATATGTGGGCTACATTTTCTCGGAATGTAGGTACAAGGTACAGTATGCACCTTCAGATCCAGTTAGTTTGTGGTATCCAGTCAACAAGTGATGAGTCCTTTGATTCAAGGGCTTCAGTTATTTATACAGTTCGAGAAT
Source organism: Capsicum annuum (assembly GCF_002878395.1). NCBI lineage: Eukaryota > Viridiplantae > Streptophyta > Magnoliopsida > Solanales > Solanaceae > Capsicum > Capsicum annuum. The sequence continues at coordinate 87,819,504 of NC_061115.1, read as the reverse complement.
ATGTCGTATTGAGTTGGGATAGTTGGGAGTCATAACCCAACTACCTATACTTAGTACTAGCAGAGGCTTTATAAACAGTTAGTAGAAGTAGATGTATTCAATTTTAGTTTGTTGGAAAAAGCAGATTTGTAATTTATATATTCATGTTGTATTGAGCAAATTCATAGAAGATTTATATTCCATATTTTTCTTTCAGATTTATGCATTTTATTCAGTTTCTAATGAGTTATGCTAGTAGGAGGATTAGCTTGGTGTAAATTGTGACCCTAAGCACCGTGTGATATCTCGGGACCCATTTTTGGGGCGTTACAGGTGCTCATGCTATACTTTTGCACCTTGCAGATTATAGCACAAGTTATTGTCGGTGTTGTGTACGTCGTGCGGTGCTGCCATGGTTCAGATACATTGAGTGAGCTCCCAATGTTCAGAGTATTACTTTTTCTCTTATTTACTAGACTAGTCTCTATGTTGTATTCAAAGATGAGTTGTATCAATGTAATTCTCGTGGTACTTTATTTTGTATTCTTATTATAATAGAAGATTTTGAACCGATTTCACCAGGTTTAAGAAATATCTTATGTATGTTACTTTCTCTTGGTAGTCTATTACTAGTAGTTCTGAGCTTTGGGGTTTGCTTTCCTACTGGTAGGTTATAGTAAACGCCATCATCACCTGAAAAATTGAGTCGTGATAGTCCTGCATGGCTAGTGAGTTCCATATCTGTTGAAGTCTAAATGCTTTTGAGACCCCATACCTTTGACTGAGCCTCTAAAAGAAGAGATCACTGTACCTAAATACTGACTCACCCCTTTTGTGATATTTTTTGTATGATATCTTTTTGGGATTCAAGACTCACCTTTTAGAGATTCCAAAGGATATTTTTGAGATTTCTTTATTGGGTAATTCTCTAAATCAATATTTTAACATTCTCAAATTGTTTCATGATTTCATCTTCAACAACATTTTTGAGGAATTTTCTAATTTGAACTGAAGTTATAGGTAGACTATTTTTCCAAGAAAACCTAGTTTTGTCGTTATGGGCTTATGGATAACTTTTAGGTTGACCTTTCTAAATGGGTGTCTCTAATTTCATATTCTTATATAGAATATTTGACTAGATTGTTCTCATTAATTAAAAAGAGAGAAGCTTCAATTTGACTTTGCGGGTCTTCTCATAAAGTAATTTAAGAAATCCACTAAGTCCATTTTGAAGTTCTTATGTGTTTGTTACTTATATGAGAAGTAACAGGGATTGGGCCTCCAGTACAGATGAGATGATAATCCCCAATGCAGCTATGGATGTATTAAAGGGATAAAAATAGAATTAATAACTTACTTTAGATATTTCCATCTTCTTGATCAATGTAAAATGCCATGTGAAGTGTTAATTAGTGATTTTTTTAAACTTGATAGATATTGATATTGATAGTATTCCTACTTAATAAGACAAATTTTAATCTTTTGAGCTAGATCGATGAATTTTTGATGTATAGTCAGTGTTGTTGAGTTGATTATATCCGTGTGAGCCTGGATTGATGATAATTGTGTTGGTCCGAATCGTTATGTTCATGCATACTTACTCATACCCATATCATGGTACTACAAAAATGATATTTTGTGAAATATTGTTTCAAAATGACTTGCATACCTATTGGGATAGTGTTGAAGGTGGTGTTCTACTATCTTTTACTTGCTTATGTGATGGAAAATTATTTTGGGTGGCCCAATGGGAAATAGTTTGTGGCAGATTTATGATTGGCATACATGATGAGACAATATTTTGGATGGGTATATGGACCTCCTTAGTCCCTCAAGGGTCCTAATAATGTATATAGGGAAGCGAGTCTGCACTGTAAAATACATTCCACTATATTACATTTATCTCATTATTTCCCTTGGTTTTGATTTGTTGTTGTTTTATCCTGTGATTTGGCAAGTTGTTTCTACACTTATAGATTTAGAAATTATGGACTTAGATATTGTTACTTGCAGGTGGTTTAGGGATTATAGTTGTAGTAATGGTTTATATGGTTCCTGCTATCACTTTGAATTAGGGTCAGTGGATAATGTTGCTGAGTATATGTGGTTAGTACTCATGCTTATTAATTTTCTATACCTACGCACAGGTACTTGTTAGTGCTCCCTGAATATTTATTCGTGATTATCCGGTGATGGTTTTTCAAAGATTCCTAAGGTATCAATTGTTGGTCCTAGAGGCTTCTGGATCTCCTCTATTCAAGTATTTATCCTTTTTGTTGCAATTTTAGATATTATGGCTCTATGTGTGGTATTTTTATTAGTCTTAGAGGCTTAGGCTTGTGACTACCAGAACATAGGTTGTCATAGACATTTTTATTCTACTCTATCTATTGTTTTTCCAATCTATTATAGGTTTTTATATTACTTTTATATCCTTTTCTTATTATGTTTTTCAATTTTTGATATATGTGTGATATTTGTCTTACCTATCATGGTTGGTGTGATAGGTGCCATCACAATCAAGTTTTGGGTTATTGCAAGTTGGTATTAGAACCACAAGTTGATTAGTATCATTAGTTTAAGTCAACTTTAGCAGAGTGTTGTGGATAAATGTGGAGACATCTATTATATATCCTTAAAAGACTACTTGACCTTTGGAAAATATAATGACACATATTTATAACAATGTTTGGGGTATAAGTTACCTGCTTAAATTTTCTCTAAGAAAACTTGTTAAAATCTTAAGCTAAGATAGTTTTTGACAAAAGATAGGGTATTTATGGTTTAGAGATCATTGGTATATCATGGTATACTTTTAATGGTATTATGGTTATGACATGATAGATAAGATATATAGAGATACAAATAATTTTGAATTTAAAAAATAGGTTTGTAGAACTCTGATTATGGTATTTGCCACAATAGGATAATTATGTTTATCTAATAACCAAGTGAGTGTTGTGAAAGGGAAAAACACTAGCAAGTCCACTGAGATAATGTGTAAGGAAAACCATAGTGGTCCTCTCACTACAGTGTATAGATCACCATAAAGGTCACTAATTTAAGTGATGAACCACTATAGCAGGCATATGGATGCTATAATACGACTACTATAATGGGCAAGCTGCTGTTACAATGGTCATCAGTCAGTGTGTAATGCATGTATTCAAGTTTTTGACATTATTTTCTACCAAACATCAAAATTTTTTAGCTAAGGCTTGAGAGAGATGATTTCCTCCATACTTGGGCGGTCCTTAATGTTCAGGTAAGTTTAGTTTGCTTTTGTAATATAGAAATAATCAATTTAATTTATAGAAACATTTTAAGGATAGTTTTAATGGATTCATTGATTTAAGCCCTAAATTAATGAACTAGAATGTTTTATAGGTAGTACTAAAATCACTTGATAATTGTTCTAGGTTGTTATATTATACTTCCTAGCATAGAAGTATTTTTGTTTAATACGAATTATAGGGATATGGGATAATTTTATAGGTTAAATACCCTAAATTGATTATTTAGAGTGTGGACTAGGATAAAAAATCAGTGTATTTTAGATCACTAAGGACTAGAATTTAATAGAAAATCGTTGAATACTCTTAGTTTGTTGTTTTTTAGGCAAAGAATGATATGAAGTTTCATGGAAATGTATGGTTCTTATGGATTCATGCATTTGGGTATGAATTTGAGGTAGTTTATTGTTCTATTGTAGTTGTACGCTTGACATAGATTCCTTGCCTATTCGTAAGTTGAGTTTGTAGCCTTCAGGTATACTTGAGACTTGTGATATTATTGTAGTCCTGAAATAAAAAAATGATATTAACTAAGTCTTAATAATAATAACTTATGTACTTAAACTACTAGTGCACTATGAGACATCCTGAGTAATATTGACGGTATTTCATGATGCTATAACATTTGTAGGTTTAGGTACCACATTGGTACAAATAACTTGCTTATTGATGTTTCAATGAGTCAGGTACTATGCTGGTATGGTACATAGATAAAGATGGTACCCTGCAGGTCATGACTATCGGGCAATCATAACATCTCCTTAGTATGTATGTACAAATTTGATTTGGTAATTGATATGTATTTTTACATATATTAGACTATTTACTTATTCATACAACATGCTTAATATGTGGTAGTGGTCAAAATAGCATTGGACTATTACTGTGAGATGGATAAATACAGTGATAATTACATGTTGATTTCATACTTATGTATTTATAAGGATATAGGTTCCCTTTAAATAAACATTATACCTTTGATTGAGAAATAATGGACTGGATGAGGATTATGGTCGAGTTTAGGACTTTGTTGGTCTTACGTGCTCTAGTTTTAGAGGTTGTTGGCTGAGTTAACAGTGTGTTCTCATTGCTAATTTATTTAAATTTAACTTATGCATATGTGTGGATCTGAGTTAAGTTGACTAATGAAACCCTCTAGTATATAGTATTTATACGGATACTATTTGCTTCTATTATAAGGGTAGGTTGTGTTCTGAATACTATAATACGACCACACCTCTAACATTGAACCAGTAATTTTTTATCTAAGCATGAGGAATCATCTTTAGGCTACTGCGGATCATCTTATTTATTCATTTCATTTTGTTTGAGAAATGATACTCTATTATTATTATTAGGCTTTCGATATTATTCTTAGAAATTATTTTTGGATAGATGTTCATGTAAGATGATATTTAAGTCTTAGCGATTATAATAGATAATCATTGATTTTTTGATCTTCTTAAATGATTAGTTCAGACTTTATTAGCATTAAGGTTGGTTTTATGATATTCTGTCTTAAAATGGATAAGTATTTATGATATAGTTTAGGGTAGTTAGTTTTCTCACCAGAGGGTTAGTATGTGTACTACTCAACCTATTAAGGTCATGATAATGATTGTATCAGAGCTGTAGGTTCATCGATCTCATTGTACAAGAACATGTCTAGTAGAGTCTTATGGAACTGTACGAAGATGTTTGTACTTTTCTTTGAGAGACTATAGGACACTAGGAAACTTAAATTTCTGATTTCTTTCATATTATTACATGAGTCAATTAAGTATCTGGTGATCCAAATTGGTATCTCATTTCTTTTAAGATGGTAAGAATATAAGTTAATAGAGTGAGAAAATACAAGCTCAGACTAGTCATTGTGGCTTTGTTTCATGGAAAAGGACATGTAAGGGGAGCTTGACAAAAAAAAGGAGAGTAACGCCCCCTGCCAAGGTAGATCTCAGGTAGCTATTATAATAGTTAGAGAAAGATCAGAGTCTAATTCCCCACTTTAGCAGATTCCTAAGATTGCAGAGGATAGTGTGTCACCGATTGAGGATGAGGGAGCACCAACTCAAGTAGGTTTAACTTTGATGCATGCCTTTTGAGATGATACAATAGTTTTTTTGATTTTTGAAAGGGTTGGGATCATATTAGGGATACACCCAAAGTTCCTTTTTCTGAGCATACTGGAGTGCAACAAATTTCTACTATGTATCCAAAAATTATAAGAAAGGTAATGGATCTGGTGATGACCATAGATAACATGATTTATTTTGCAAGTTTGTCAAGGTAAATACTTCTATTTTCATGGAACCGAGTCTATTGATACCTATGAATTAATAATTAATTACCATGAGAGACTTACCAAGATGAGGATAGTGGAGGGGTATAGGTTTGAGTTTGTGATTTTCCAGTTTGATGAAATGCTAAGATGAAGTGAAGGGCATATGTAGAGTATAGCGATGAAGGTTTGCCTCCAATAATATAAACTTAGTTTTATTCTATTTTTTAGAGTAAAATGTACCGCATACCTTGAGGGACAGGAAAAAGGATGAGTTCAACAATCTTGAGCAGGGGAAAATATGTGTTGAAGCCTATGAGGCCAAATTTCATTTCTTAACTTAATATTTTTCATAGTTACTGAATATAGAGAAGAAGAAAATTCACTTCTCTATGAGAAGGTTGTTGAATACCATCTTTTGAATTTTTTACTTTTAATAATATCTTTTGGTAAGACCTTCAAAGAGATTGTTGATTTTTTTAATAGTAGAGGGTGTGAGGTGGGATAATTAAGCTATGTTTTTTGAGAAGAAGGGCTACAATATAGGTAAATTTAATGTTTTATATTCTCAGAGTTAGGGTTTAATGATATCCTACTCATGATATTTTGCCTGCGATATAGGTGTCTATTGAGCTTCATCAGGATTCAATCAATCATCTTTAGATGTTGGTGGTAACATCACTTTATATTCATTATCTCTTTCACCCATCGTTACGTATACACGTTATAAGTGTAGTGGGGTTGGTAACATTCAAATATTTTTTCCTATTTTGAGTAATTAACATTTGTCGGACTAACAATAGGCTTCTTAAGCCTTAGTTCCAATAAGCAATGAAAGTGGACGTAATTTTAGAGGTAATCCATGGGGTAGCTGTAGAGTTTATCTAGCTAGAAAAAGTTTAAAAGAAGCCAAACAAAGTGATTATCTTGCAAATTAAGGTGGTCATCAGCTCGATAGGGGAAAAGCACAAATGGGTGACAAAGCCCAATCTTATGTTTTCGAAGTATTCTTATTGTATAGTCATATGATGTAGTGATCATAAGTATTCTTTTCTATTATTAGATGCTAATTATTTTATTTTATCTTAGTTGTATATTCTAATATATATCTTTTAAATTTTCTGTGGGGTTATACATAACTTGTGATATAATTGATACTCCGGTGCATATGTCCACTCCAATTGGTGATTCATTTATTGTTGACCAAGTTTATCATTCTTGTTTAATATTTTTCATTGGGTACTAGAATTGCGCGAATTTAGTGGATTTAGAAATCATGGATTTTTACATCATTATTAGGAAAAGTTGGTTATCTCCATACATTATGATTCTTGACTGTCATACTAAGACTGTAAATTAGTTATGACAATGATAGATAGGCTAGGGTGGAAGTGTGACTATAGTCCTGCTCCTATGAGACTTATTTCTGTTATTCATTCCAAGAGGCTGATTGGGAAAGTCTTTCATGCTTTCTTACCCTATCTTTGAGACACTAGTCTAGAGCCCTTCCAATTGAGTCAATTTTGGTGGTGCATGAATTTATAGAGTTTTTCTATTAATAATTAGTTAGGTAGGCTAGCAAATTATGGCATTGATTTCTATATAGATTTAGGGTTAGACACTCATCCCATCTCTATTCCCTTAATAGGATAGCACCAGTTGAACTATGATACTTTAAGGACTAGTTGTAGGAATTGATAGGTAAGGGGTTCATCCAATCTTGTGCTTCTCTATTGGGTTCACCAGTATTCTTTGTTAAGAAAAAGGATGACTGTCTACTTTTCTGTATAGACTACGGATAATACGAACAATTTATGATTTATTTCAGGTACCCATTTCCCTACATAAATAATTAATTTGATAAGTTAAAGGGTGCTTCAGTATTTTCCAATATTCACTTGATCTACAGTTAACAACAATTAAATATCTAGGTAAATACAACCTCAAGACTATTTTTTTAGACCTGTTATCAACATTAGGAGTTTATGGTAATGGCTTTTGGGTTGACAGATGATCTTGCTGCTTTTACGTTCATGATAAGTAAGGTATTTAATACGTACTCGGATTCCTTTATAATTGATATCATTGATTATATTATTGTGTATCCTATGATTAGGGAGGAACAAGAGGATCACTTGAGTAATGCATTAGGTTTGCCGAATAACAAACAATTGTATGCCTAACATTCTAAGTATGTCTTTTCTATCCTTTTTTGGGGCATGTACTATCTACAGAGGGATTATTGTAGACCCTCAAAAGGTTGAAACAGATAAGAATTGCCTTTATGATCAAGGTTCATTGCTTTGTTGATTTGCCAACTATCACCATAAGTTTGTGAAGGGGTTGGCTTCTATTTCCTTAGCTCAGAGAGAGAAACCTTTAATTTGATTAAATAAATATGTATAGAGATTTCAAAAGAACAATACTTTTTTGACCACCGCTTCTATTCTTGACATGCCGATAGATGGTAAGTACTTCATTGTATATTTTGTGACTTACGTTGTGTTCAGGTGTTGTTTTGATGCATGAACATAATATGATTGCTATTGAGTTTAAATTTTTGCCACAACATTTGTATATCTCTTCTTTTAATTTTGTGTTATTAATCTCTAGTATGGGCTAATTATCCTTTGAGTAGTGTTTAAATAAGATATTTTTGTTTTACAAGGAATTATGATGGAAAGAAGTAGAAATGAGACAAAAAGGAGTTAAAAAGAAAGAAAAGAGCTGAAACAAAAAAGTCAAAAAAAAATCTGAGAACATGCCTTACTGTATTGCTAAAGTGGACTGAGATGCACTTTTGTAGCAAATCAACATCTCAATGAGGGGAGCTTTAGCACTAATTTAACCACTTTAGTAGTTAGTCAAATTTGGATAATAGGAGATTTAGCGCTAATATGATCACTTTAGCAGTATTCTCAGTCAAAGGAAGGGTCTCTTTAGAGGACAATTGGTCTGATTTAGAGATCATTAGGAAGATTTAAGGTGTATATTTAAAATTTCATTCTTTTGGATCCTAATTCATCAAATACTCGATCTCTAGCCATTCCAAGACATCATTGGCTTACTTCTAAGCTACTGGAGGCTACAGTTCTTGGACTAACACCCTTGGAATCGATGGTTGAAAGCTTATTAATGTTATTTCTCGAACCTTTCTTCTTTTTATTATTTTTTAATACTTTGGGTGTAGTTAAATTTGATACTTTAATATTTATAGTTAGCGATAATGTACTGCTTATCTATTGAATTTGGGTTTTGAATATATCTTATGCTTTTGTACTGATTGATTACTCTTGATTTCGAAATGGGTTTTGCTTATTTAAATTAATCTCACGTTCTACAATTTCTACTCTAGTTGTGATTAAAAGAGGATATTGGAGTGGGTATTTTCTATCTACCTCAATTATTGCTTGAAAGAGCTAATAGATGTTGGGAAAGATTTGTTTAGTGCGATTTTTGATGTATGGCCTGTCTTATGGAATTTGTTGCTAGACATAATCAAACCCTAACATAGACAAAAGTTTGTTTTGGGATTTGTTATTCTTATCTTAGATTGAAATACAAGCACGGACTAAATCATCAATGGTCAAAATATGTTAGAGGGTGATTTTAAATCTAAGGCTAATTTGCAGAACCTGTGGTTAAATTTTGAGTATTAACTAAATACGAAGGATCTTTTATAGAATTGATTTCACGTGTAATGTTCTTTGTTTTATAACATTGTGAAATTCATTGATCACTTGTTTATATTTTAAATTGATTTTATTATTGTGTTAATATATAAAAAATCACCAAAACACTTGTATCTTTCTTTGGATTTTATTGCATCACTTTTATTTCTTAGTTTCTCAATTGCTAGTCACATTACTCTTCATGGAGTTAACCTTGAATCTTGTTAGGTAAAAATACATTGACAACAATCACTTATACTTTTGTAGCATAATTTGATCTTTATTTATTTCTTATATATATCTCTTGAAATGATTTCATGAGTCATGTGTCATGACCCTTTTGTCCATTCCCTAATTTATGTGGATTTCTGATATTTTGAGCCCCCCATAGTGGCTATAAGTCATTTAGGACTAGCCAAAACTATCACTGTAGTTATTTGATAACTTGTTTGGGTTTTAGGATTATTTCCCAATTTTGGATCTTTCATTATTAAGGAATTAGTCTCGAACCTAAACTCCTAGTAGATGACCTCAGATGAGAATTTTGGTAGCACTAATAGCTCTTGAATTTTGGTTTAAGGTAAGGGAGATCCTTGGCTCAGGTCTTGAGGCATCAAACTTATTTTGGGCTATTATGTGGATTATATGACAAATAGAATTATAGTTATGCTCCTCTTATTTAGTCATAATGATCTCAGATAAAAGTTTGATTGTTTTAGTGAGTCTGGAATGTCGAATTTTGTATGGTGGCATAGTTAATTTGTGTGCCCAGGGTTCTTGACTAATCCTGAGCACCCCGTTGAAGTCTATTTTGGACTTAGAAAAATTTGGTGCCTAATATCTGGTTTGGCCCCTTCAGAGTTAAAGGAGCTGCATTAATGGCTTTGGCCACTGGGATGGGTTCCGCTTTAGTAGTCAAGGATCTCTTAAGTGGACATTAATTTAACAGTCAACCGACCACTCTAGTGATACCCGCGTCCCTGGTGCATGACCGCTTTAGCGAACTTGTGCTGCTTAAGTGAACAAGTATCCTCTTTAGCAGACTTATGCTGCTTAAGTTATTGCCACTTAAACAGATAAGTATACGTATTAGCATAACCTGAGGGATGTTAAATCCCCCTTTTCACCAAATTTTCCATCATTTTCTCCTACATTTTTACACCATTTTGAGAGATTGAAGAGACGAAAAGTGGGGAAACATCCTTTGAAGCTGAGGAATGCTAGCCTAACACTATTTTGTTATTTGTTATTATTATTCCATCAATTTCCATCCTATTTTATTTATAATTCTTAGAAATTAGGTGTTAACACCCTTAGACCTTAGCGCTGATTTAGGCCCTGCTTTTTGCTCTAATTGTGCTCAACTTTTGAGAACAAATTTCTTACCCTTCGAGGAAACTCGTGATGGATTCAATTTTGGATTCCATTTGTTGTCCCCACAATCCCATTGTTGATCCCAATTCTAACCCGACCTTTTATATAGAAATATGGGCCTTATTTTACCCCTTATGATTTGTAGATTACATATTTTGATAGCATGGACATATTTGGGGATCAAGCGGATATGGATGATTTAAGGACTTGAGGTCCGGTATTGAGGTAGTCTTCGATCTACTTTTCTTTATGAGATAGTGTATGATATATACTACATGTTGGGTAAGGATGTTATGACATGATTGTGGGTAGAATACTGTGACTTAGACTAATTAAGGAGTTTGGGTATAGAAGGATGAATTAACCCTTAATCTAAAATACTTGTTACTCCAAAAGAATCCTATTGCCCTAGGTTACTATTATGTTAAACATAGTGAGGCTTTGGCCCCTTTGGTATAAGGTTTACTACTTGACTTGGTGGATTATCATGTTTTCTTGAATTATGTTATTATTTTTATGCCAGTTATATATTATTGGGTCCGAGGCCATGATTACGATATTAGTTGTACTCCAAGTAAGTGGTCTATCCTTAAAAAGGATAAGGTTTAGTCAATGGATTCTTATGATTGTATTGTTTGGATACTGATCATGTCATCCATAGTGTTTGATATATTTATGCTTGCTTAGTAGTACAATTCCAACTAAAAATATGGTTTTACTACTATTTTCCTAAAACTGGATTTATTCTTCCTTTTCAGTTTTAAAACATATTCTTTCATAATGGGACTCATGTCACCTCAATGGATGATTTACTAACTTTTAGAACTAAAAATAATATTTTAGAGATCTGATCAAGATAGATTTTGGTTTATAGTTTTACAACTATTATTTACTTCGGTCGGGAGAGATTCATTCCTTTTCTACAATTTTATGATGATTTACTTCAAAAGTTGACCCCTGTTAATGGATTTATAGAATTATACTATTTGAGCCATGATTTAAGACTGTGCATTTATTATATATATACATGATACTAGACAGAGTAGATTGATGATGATTGCAAATCTTTGTTTTGCAATAAGTCAATGTCAATGGGTACTCCCCAACCTCCCATGCGCTCCTTTGTATTTGAGCCCTCGAGGTGGAGGAGGTGTATACACTGGGTATGTTATGGCACTTGGATCAGTTATGGTATTAAGAATTTACATGCATGCGCATTGCCTATCACTACTATCTTATTTTGTCCTTATATCTATCAGCCTTATAGGGTTCTACATAGGTGTAGGTTATGAGTGTTTCTTGTTGTGTGTTGTGTGCTGATTTAATCTTTTTTTTTATGGGGCTCAATTAAGGTATTATTTGTTTGACTAACTGGTTACTATATTTATATTATTTTGGTAAGATACTAATAGGATAATTATGGAATAAAACTGAGGTTGAATTATGATTTTGATTTCACTCACTTTTTATGGTTATTATATTATGGAAAATTATCACATGGTTAGACATTGTGACTATATGATTTGACCATGCTAGTACTAACTTTGACTTCCTAGTTTTGTTATGCTAACTTCCTGAATATTTGGTTGCAGTTGGAATTCCTATTTGTATGTTATTTATATTTTCATTATGTTTTGACCATAGTTGGCAATTTCTTATACAATACCACATATTTATTACTCATACTACACTATTATAGCTTGTAGATCATAGTACGAGTTCTCATTGTTGTTGTGTGCATCATGTGGAGAACTATGTATTACAGATTTAGGGTGAGCTCCTGACATTCAAAGTATTACTATTCCCCCTTATATGGATAGACTGGTATATATATTATATTCCTAGATGGGTTTTGCCTATGTATTTATTTGTATTCTTATTATATTTGAAGCTCTTGTATTGATCCCATCAGGTTTTAGGACTATCTTATATGTATTAGTGTTTTATCATATTTATTCTGCTATTTCAATTCATTTGTCTTTAAAGTATGTTACTGGCAATTTTAGACTATGGGTTGGCTTACCTACTAGCGGTTTATAGTTAGTGCCACCATGACTTTAGAATTTAGGTCATGACAAATTGGTATCGGAGCCTAGGTTATCAGTGTGTTTGTACAAAAGCTAAGTGTCAAGTAGAGTCTTGTAAATTCGTACGTAAATATGTGTATTCTATCTTAGGAAGGCTATAATGTATTCTTAGGAAATTCTATTCTTGACTCCTTGTTGAGTTTCTATATTTTTATAAGCCTTAAGTATATTCTTTGACTTTATTATTTCCCAAATGGATGATACAAGGTTATCGATAATTTTGACATGTGTTTCTAGAGCTTTAGCACATCGTTGGACTAGGGAGTCAAAGATAAACATCGAAGACCTTCAACATGAGCCATTAGATTTGGAGCTATCCCAGGATCTGGTAAAGTTTGTTATTGCATCAGTCATTAAAGATCATCATTAGGGATTTTGACCCTTTTTATGAATACCTCATAGCCAAAGATAACATTTGATTCATCAAGTAGTTCTTAGGCTAGAGTTGTGTTTGTTTTTGTTTAACAAGATTCCTTGGCAATTTTGAAAGTATGAGACTGGATTCTTGAGTGGGCCAGACATATTCATATGCTATATTCTTTATAGCATGATATAGTAGATGGATTGTTAGAGGTTATGTTTGTCACTTCATTTGGCGTCGGAGCATTTGATAGAAGTTTAGGTCTTTTTCCCTTAGGTTATTGATCATGCAAGGGCTATTGAGAGGGAATGTATTGAGACTTATGGAGGTTTAAATAGCAGGGCATGTCCTTCGTACGGTGCTATTGATAATTCATTTAGGAGTGAAGATCCTTCCGGCTGAGGTCAACTTCACTTGGAGCCTTACATTAGCAGTGGTGATCAAAGCAAGAAGATTTATCATTGGACCTTGTGGAAGACTCAACATAGATCTTTAAGTCATGGTGGTCATTCTAGATCAGCAAGTGCATCACCTCAAAGTATTCCAGGAGATTATCCTGGATATTGCGAGATTAGTCATTTGTGTAGAGAGTCTCCAAACATGAGTTGGTTGTTCAGACAGAGTTAACATATGTTCTTAACCATTAAAGTGTTCCTATGGTATGCTATGATTGCAGGGAGGATGGTCATTCTAGTATGGAGTGCCCCTGACATAGTTGGTTAGCTAATTACGGTCAGATAATGTTTCTCTCTAGGTTAAGGCATCAGGGGTTTTCTATAACTATAGATAGACCACTCACTAGTTTAGAGAGCCTCCCTGGTGAGAGATTATTTTTTATTCCACTCGTCTATATCGGTGTCATGTGTTGAGGCACCTTCAATTAGAGGCAATGTAGTTAGTATGTCGATAGTGATTCAAACTCCTTTTTCGTGTTTAGACCCATTCAAATTTGTACTCCATCAGGCACATTAGGCATGTTATTTCATATTCAACCATGATAGATGTGCCTTTTTCTTCCTGCTTTTTCCTTTTTATTTGAGTGTGTTGGGGTTTTCATACCCATTTATGATTATGTGCCTTGGTAGGTTTATTTTAATTGTTGTGTGTCTTGGTGTAGAGTGTATAATTATATAACTACTCCTATAGGTGATTTTCTTTAGTAGTGAGAAGAGTGGATCTGTGTTGATATTTCCCGAGGGGCGTAGCATTTGGGTTTGAGTCCCATTTACTTTAGCATATTAGTCTTCTTATTCCTTTGTAGTGGTAATTGAAATTGATTTTAATTTTTTGTACCACCTATTCTTTATATTGGTGTTTCAACTATTGTGGTTATTATTTCCATAATTTAATGTTGATTAAACCTTTCTTGACTGGCGGCTAGGCCTGTATTATCTAGTTATAATTTTCTTTCTCACAATTCTTGTTAATTAACATAGGCGGTGTAATGACCCTCTAGGTTATTTCGTTGATTTGTATGCATTTCTAGTGTTTTGAGTTTTTTCATAGCGACTATAGATATTATGACTTGTTAGAACTGTCGGTTCAATGATCCGACAACTCAGTTGGTTTTAGGATCATTTAATTATTTTGGAGCTTTCGCTATTTAGGATTTGGTCTTAGACCAAAACTCCTAGTTGATGGATTTGGATGAGAATTTTGATAACGCTATCAACTTTGGGATGTCAATTATAGGCTAGGTGGACCCTTGGTTTGAGTCCCAAGGAACCTAGGATCATTTTGACCTATTGGTCCAAAAATAAAGAAATTGAAAATTGGTGTGGGTCCTATATTTTGTAGAAATGACCTTGGATGGAAATTATAACTGTGGCATTATGTAACGTCAAATTTGGTATGCTGACATAGTTTGTTAGCATATATATGATTTTGAATGAATCTTGAGGGGTTGGCAGAGACTCATAAAATTCAATGTCTTAGTTGTGATTTGGTGCACTGCGATCATGAGCCGTGGATCGCAATCACGATCCGACAGCACCAATAAGTGTTATTATCGTGACATATTAGGTCGCTAACACAACAATTCAGGTCATGAATGCGACTTCATTGCCAGTTGGCCAAAATCACTATCGTAAGGATAAATGCAATGATCATGACTTCTGATTTTGAGGCCCTGTATTACGCTAGCGACACACGAGCACCTAATATGGGTATAAATACCTTTTTTAGCCTGGGTTTTCTATTTTCTCATCCATTTCCATGTAAACTAAACCCTATATGTTGAGAGCGCTTGGGATTGAAGCTTGTAAATGATTTGGGGAGCTTGGTTATTGATTATTCCGTGATTTCCATTCTAATTCAAGGTAAGATTTCTTTGATTCTTGAAAAATTCTTATAAATCAAAGCTTTGATTACTTGTACTTTAAGGATTGATTTGAGAGTCCACTTGTCCTCTATTTGTGCTCAACTTTTGAACACAACATCTTTATTATTCAAGAGACCTCGTGATGGGTTCAAGTTTGGATTCTATTTATGGGCCACGTGGGTCCGTTCTTGACTAAAAATTTGACCTGACCTATTATATGGAAATATGGGTCTCAATTGACTCCTAATGATGCACAAATTTCAATTTTGATAATGTAGCGACATTTTTGGATTGCGGAGTGAAGACGAACATTTGGTGAATGATACAAGAATTTATAGTTTAGCATCAAGGTAGGCTTCTATCTCCCCTTCTTCACAAGA
Organism: Capsicum annuum; assembly: GCF_002878395.1. Classification (NCBI taxonomy): domain Eukaryota; kingdom Viridiplantae; phylum Streptophyta; class Magnoliopsida; order Solanales; family Solanaceae; genus Capsicum; species Capsicum annuum. The sequence continues at coordinate 87,803,761 of NC_061115.1, read as the reverse complement.
AGAGGTGTTTCATGTACTGGATGTGAATTTTAATACTAAGATTTATTATGGGAAAAATACCATTACTTAGTATTGATTATTGGAGTTTTGGGATTAGATAGATGAATTGACCCGCAAGCTGTAATACTTACTGTACTCCTATGAACCTATTACCTTCTTCCTTGTTAGATATGTTATCCATAGTATGATTATGGTATTTTGCTAGATTTCGGATTTAGCTTAAGTGTTAGAAGCGCGATTAGGAGGAATATCCACGTTAGACTATTTAACGACCTTGAAATAATAATTTGGGTAAAATAGACTCAATTGTTCATGTTCTTGGTGGAATTCCTATCTTAGGGATTATTAATGCCTATGTAAAATCTAGAAGTCAATATAGACACATAAGCCAAGCTTGGGGTAGAAATTACTTAATTATAGAATTCGAGGATTAGAAGTGGGCTCCTCTAGACCACCTTAGGCCAAGACTATTGTTCGCCCTTGTGGACTTATTTACACATGTTAAACATAGTTGAGACTATTAAACCTTTAATATAAGTTTACTTTGCAATGTAGGGAATGTTGATGGTTCTTCCTAATTATGATTAATGGCTTGTAGCTATGGTATGGCTTTCAGATTGGATTTATGATTTGGACTATCAACATGCTTAATAATATAAACATAGATGTAGTTAAATATATGGCCTATAGATATGTGGTTCCTCATAGATATGATATTCCTTATAATTATGATATATGGCCTATAGATATGAGATGATTTATAGATATGATATGACTTATAGATATTATGTGGCCTATAGATGTAATATGCCTAATAAAGATAATGTGTCCTATAGATATGATATGCCTTATAGATATAATGTGACCAATAGATATGACATGCCTTATAGATATGATTTATAGCCTATAGAAATACTATTACTCATAGATATGCAATGGCTTATAAATATGAGATGGATTACAGATGTGATTATTGATATAAATTTTGGATATGTATATGGGCCTAAGGTCGTGGTTATAATGTTGTAGTTATTTTGAACACATTAATTAGCCCAATATCGTGTTATGATATTGGTTGGATGCCTGGGAAGTTCTTAACCTTGTAAAGGATGTGGTTGTAGTTTATAGATATATTGATGGTTATGGTTCCATTACTTAAATACTAGTGATGGCATGCATAGATTCTGTACGTTCATGATTATTAAATTGGTAAATGATACGATTATAAATAAAATATGATTTTATAACTAATTTCTTAAATAAGGGTTAAAGATAACTTTTCACCTTAAAAATAGATTTCTTCATAACAATAATTGGATCGTCTTAATGAATAACTTATGTGTAAAGAGATTGGAACTGATGTTTTAAAGATTTGGCAGAGGAAAATTCTGGTCTATGATTCTAATGCTACTATTTAATCTGTTCATGAGAGATTCCAACCATTTCTATACTTTTGTAATAATTTAGTCCCAAAGTTTACCCTGGATAATGGATTTACTGATTTACAATCATTTAGCAATGACTAAATTCCGTGCACCTATTCTATATCTATATACACATCTTTCTAGTATAGGATAGATATGGATGATGGTATTGATGATACACATTCTGTGAAAAACTCGATGATAGATTATGATGATATTCTTATATACCCGATAAGGTCACCAAATGATTATGATGAATTCTTATATATTAGGCAAGGTCAGAGGACGATTATGATGGCCAATTGATGATTATGATAATAATGGTTATGACTGTGATGGTTATGATAATGATGTTTATGATGATGATGATGATTATACTAGTCATTGTACTTACTAGTTCGAGTCCAGATATACATACGAATACTCCAATTGGTTATGGTAGTGTGGATTCTATTGCATTCACCTTTTCATATACATTTGCTATAACTAGTATACGCCTATATCTACCATCTTTATAATGGGTTACATGACTATGGGCGATGAGTATTACTTGTGGTTTATTGTATATTGATTGAACGTTCTGAGCCTTAGGCGGTGGTATTTTGTGAAAGGCTCGATTAGGTATTGTTTTCTAGACTATCCGATTATTTGTGTTGTCATTGCTATTGTTATTATTGTTGTTTTGATCATTTTCATGGTTAGTTTGTGGCAGCTTGTTAACGATCCAGAATTGAGATTTGAGGTATGATTCAGACTTTTTCATCATTTGATTATATAATTGTTCATGATTAACTCATGATTAACCATATGGAGTAGAAACTCAGACTATACTAGCACTATTCTTGCTATGATTATAAGGCCTTATGATGCGAGTCTGATAACATACCTTAAATTGACCTTGGTTATACAAATATTTATATTTATTTATATGTAGCTGTGGTAATACCATATATCCCTCCCTTCCTTTATTTATTCAGATTGTATATTTCTTCCTTGGCCTTTTATACTATTATATATTCTTTTTTCTCCCTTTATTCATATGTTGGCCGGTGATATATGGTAGAGTGTTGAGATTCTTGAGTATGGATGGAATAAGATAGTTCATCCTTAATACATTCTTAGACTTATTATGTTATGTTTTTTTAGATATGAGTAGGATACTTGACCCTTACTATCTCACTAGTTTTGATATATCATTGTTGGATATTTGGGTTTAGACTTTATTTTTGTTTATATGTCCTATATATCTATATTATCTTTGCAACTCAGTCAGAAGTTACCTACTAAGTACCATATGTTTGGTACTCATACTACACTTTTATTCCCTACAGATCATAGTACAGGTTATTGCCAGTGTTTCATGTGTCGTGCAGAGCAACCATAGTTCGGAGACATAGAGTGAGCTCCTGATGTATGGAGTATTACTTTTCTCCCTCTTATGTACTAGAGTAGTCTCTATATTGTATTCAGATATAGTTATATCTAAATAATCATTTAGTACCTCATTTATATCCTTCTTATGTTAGAAGATCTTGTACTGATTTAATTAGGTTTTGGGAATATCTTATGTATGTTTGTATTTTATTTTATCTTTTCTACATTCCTCTCTTCTTTCTTTTTGTAGTCCATTCCTAGTAGTTCCGCACTATGGGATTGGTTTGTCTACTGGTGGGTTATAGTAGGCCCCAAAATGATCTGAGAAATTACATCGTGAAGAATTAGTATCAAAGCTTAGGTTCACTGGTGAATTAGTACAAGAACTGCGTGTTTAGTATCGTCCTATGGATCAGTACGGAGACATCCTTAACCTATTTTTAGTAGGCTATAGGAAATTCTTAGGAAATTCATTTATTGACTCCGTGTCATGTGTCTGTATTGCTATGATTCTCAAGTACTTTCTTTTACTCTATTTTGTCCTAAATGGATGATGCGAGATTGTTAATATATGTAGACAAGACTTTAACATATATTTATAGAGCTTCAACATAACATCAGAATACAGAATCTCATATGGATATTGAAGATCTACAATGTTAGCTAAAAGAGTTAGGGCCAGCCCAAGCTCTATTAGAGCTAGTGACTAATTTAGTCCTTTGAAGTACTAGGAACTTTTTGTGGTTACGAAAATATAGGACATTGGTTCTGAGAGTGTCCTAGACATGAGAAAGTTGATCAAACAGAGTTAAAATGTATTCCCCACCATCCTAGAGTTCTTGAGGTAGGTTATGATTGTGAGAAGGATGATCATAGTAGTAGAGACTGCTCTCAGTATCAGTTGGCCAGCCATTTAGGCTCAGTTCATGTCTCTTACCAGGTTAGGGCTTTAGGAGTTTGGTACGACTTTAGCAAGATTGATAACTTGATTAGAGAGTGTCCCTAACGTTGAATTGCTAGTCATTCAACTCATTTAGATTAACCTCGTGATGTTATGGAAGCTTCAGTTAGAGATGTGCGCTTGACGCCTCAGTTGATGATTTAGCCTGTCAATACGAATTTTGACCTATTCAGATTTATTCTTCCATAGACTCGTCAGGCATGTGATTGCAGATTTCACAACAGGACGTGTTCTTTTATTTCCTATATTTAAATTTTCATTTATAAGTATTGGGGTTTTCATACCCATCGATGATTATATGCCTTGATAATTTTATATTGGTTATTGTGTTCCTTATTATTGATTTCATGACAATATGACTACCCTGTGGTTTATTTCTTTTCATAGTGGATGGAGTAGATATGTATTTATATTTTCTCTTCTCTATTTGTATTTTCTCCTGAAGGATGTTGTATTTGGGTTCAAGTTCAATTTACCTTGCCATATTGGTCTTATTGTGTCCCTTCAGTGGTACTTGCTATTGATGTTTATTTTTGGTATTCCCAATTCGTTATAATGATTTTTATATTATTTTTGTTATTACTGTCATTGCTTGACGTTATTGATCCTTGTTGGGTAGCTGTTTAGACTAGTGTTATCTAGTTAGAATTCCATTCCTTGAGGTTCTTATTCATTAGCCTAGACAACTATAGCTTGATTTGAAGATTTTTTTCTATAGCAAGGTGAGGTTGGTTTCTTTCTCTTCTGTTTGGCTATGCTATATTGATTGTGGAGTGGTCTATGGTATTGAAGGTAAGTGGACCTTCTTTTTCTTTGTTATTATTTAAGAGTTGACAAATTAATTATGTTGCCTATTCTTGAGTTTGGGACTCTTAGAATTGCCTCCTGAATTGTGAAGGCTTTAATTTTGGCTATCTCTCTCTCTATGTATCCCATTTTAGAGATTGATCACTTTAGGGACCGTCTTTTGCATATGGATATTTCATCGCCTGATAATAGTTTTGATATGATATTGAGATGTCCTAGATTCATCTCTTAGATTTGTTGGATTTGTCTTCTTGTGATGGTTTGTTCTTTGTGCTAACGTGGAGATTGGATAGTCTTTTCTTGCTGTGATGTGGTTCTTGCCTAAAGTGGAGTTAGAGAGAGTTAGAGGCAGGTAGTCTTTCTTATGATTGCTTCTTGAGTTGGCAAATAGGAAATTATTCATCTTGAGTTATTGGTTCCTTTTTTTGAAGTGGTCATGACCTTGACATAGTTATCAGACTTAGTACTTTTTTCCTCGATGAGGTGAATCATGGTTTGTCTGAGTTATGACTTTCCTACTTGTGTGGATGAAGAAAATCCCCATTTTAGAGTTTGTTTATCTTAGTGATATTTGGTAGAGTGCGTCTCCTTGATTATATTTTCCTATGAGTATTCTTTGCTAAGATAGAGTATTAGACTGGTCAATTTCATGCTAAAGTGGTATTTCTTTGAGTTGTAAAAGTTTTTTATATTACTAGCATGATTTGTAGCCTTTGGGAGTTCCTGAGTTTGCTTTGATAGTTCATGCCCTCCTGCAGGTATGAAGTTGATTTCTTGTGTTGTTAGCCAGTGATTTATCCTCTATTATGATTTTGTTCTTCAGCTTTGTGTCGATTTTGGCTCGGGATGATTTAGCTTAGATATGTCAGATTTAGATAATAAAGTCAATTTTAGTAGTTGACATTAATTATAATGCCCTGAGAGTACACCCTGGGCGTCACACAGTGCCTACAGTCTCAAGGGACCAGAAGCTAATCCATGAGCTGGTACCTGCTGTGACCACTGTATAAAATGATCACAAATGCCAAATAATACTGACATGCCATAAGATTTTAATAATTGAATTCTAAACTGAAATATGAGTTTATAGAAATAATTGACTGAATCTGATAAGATACTGATAAACTGGATAACTAATAGTAACGTCTGAATACTGAATAACATACTCTAATATCTGATAAGCCTCTAAAACTGAATGACTGGACTTAATGGGACATGTCCCAACTAACTCTAACTAACTACTTAACTGAGACATAAAATAAAGTAAGCCTATCATCGAAGTATGAGGACTCATCACTGCTACTTCTGAGAATCCGATATTAATCGCGAGACGGGAATTGAGCATTAGAACTTATGATATAATACATCATAATGCAAAAAAAAAGCTATGCGATTAGTACTTTTAATGTACTGGTATGTTAAATGAGATAGGTTGATAAACATGGTTTCATGAACAGAACTAATAATTGATTGAATATGCATGTAGAGCATGGAGTACTGAATAAAGAGCATGAAATCTGTACGTACTGGGAATATGTGGATATTTGTAAATATTAAGTATGCATGAAAATCTATAAATACTGAAGATATGTGAAAATGTATAAATACTGAGAATGCATGACCAAGCATATAACATGAACTGAGTAAAATCCATAAAGTGAAATACTGAAATAACTAATATATGTATGCTTTGGTCAAACAACTCTAAGACTGAATAACTGAACTGGGATTGTAACTAAGATTGTATCTGAGACTGTGGGAGGTATCATGTAATCGACATTCCCCAATTTGAGCTAATCGTCGTCTAACCTGTAACCCCAGTTAGAAGGGTGTTAATATCGTGCCACGGGTACTAATGCTGGCTGTGTGGATCTACTAAACTAATACAATTTCCAACGGACTAAGGGTGTCGAGCTTGAACTAATGGGTGACCCGTATGAGATATTCAAGCCTAATCGGATGTAACGCCCCAAATTTGATACCCAGAATGCTACATGGCGCTAGCAATAAAAAAGAACCACAAGCTAACCCACTACTGATATCTGTAACTGAGCACTGTATAATGTACTATATAAATACAAAATAAAAGGGCTGAAAGGACATAAGGTTTAAATATCTGATAAAACATAACATCTGGAAATACGGTATATCAATACCATAACTGAAATAAACTATCTGAACATGCTAGTCAGAAAGCCTCTAAAGTGTCTGAAAACTATAGAGTTGATTGAATATGTCCCCAACTAACTTCATCTAATAATGCTAAAATTATGAAGTAATGAAATAATTATTCTATCCTCGAATGATGAGGACTCACTACAAATCTATTTCTACTAGCTGAATTTGAAGTAAAGTGAGATCGGGAACTTGACCATCAGAAATAATGGTATAAAACACCATAGCATAAATGTGAAGTATACATTAGTACGTCTGAATGTACTGGTATACAAAGTCAGGTAGGCTGAATGCATAGGGTTCATATGCATAAATAATACTAACTGACTGAATAACATGAATATGAGAATACATGCATGAATACGTAACTATAAATGAGATCATGATAATAATGACTACTGAGTCTGAATAATGATAACATGAGTTTCGTATAACTAATACACTGTTAACTGAGTGACTATGTCTGATAGTTCTGATTCAGATAAAACTAGCTGAGTTCCATACTGAACTGAGTTACTATATCTGACAGTCTTGAATCTGAAGAACTATTTGAGTTTTTTTACTGAGACTAAGACTGAGACTATTGGAAGTAATCATTTAACTGACATGCCCCAAATCTGAACTGGTGGGGGTCCAACCTATAACCCTAACTAGAAAGGTATAAGTACTGTGCCATGGGTAAAGGCAAGTTGTGAGTTAACCCTCTCTGACAGGGAGCTCTTCCATCAGCCATTCCTAGTAGTAAAACTCAAATGAGTATATAATCCCTAGACTCGTAGTCGTACATCTCAATCTATGCTGGCTACGTAGTTCTGCACCTCAAGGATTGCGTCTAAGGATCACACCCTCTACTGGCTGATAGGTAAGCCCTTATCCCTGGGTTATCTCAGTACTGAATACTACTATAATACCCCACAAAGTCCTCTTCCAATTTGAGCCTTAGAGCATATTCAGTTAAGTGGAAATCCTAGTCTAAAAGTTTTTGAAATATATTCCTAAGTATGAAATACTTTGAATCCTATGGAATATCCACGATTATGGTGCATCGCACCAAGGCCTAATTTCAAAATTAGTCAAAATTCCAGTGAAACTTCGCAATTCCACCGCGTCGCAATATAGTTCCAATTTGCAATCAAGATGGTAACGAGATTTCCAATGCGTCGTGCCGTCATATGGTTTCCCAATTATCCAAATTCCAGTAAGTTGAAGCGATTATGGCGCGTCATGCTAGCATGTAAAATTGGGATTTTTAGCTTAATTCCAAGGGCTTTTTAGTCTTTTTCCCCTTTTCCCTAGCCTCTATAAATACCCTGTTAAGGGATCTCAGCCTCATTTCTCTCTTTCTACCCAAAAACTAGGGTTTCTAAAATCAAATCCTCTCTTCTCCTTCAATCAAAAATCAAGAATAGTCAAGAGAGGACCAGGAGGGATCAAGAAATTATTCCAAGAACCTTCAAGAAAAGAGTTTCCCCAGGTATGTAGATGTTGATTCTTGGGTCCCTTTCATCCAATAAGTTGAAGTACCCTTTTCTAAAACTCAAATATTTTATGTTTATGAGTTGTTAATAATTTATGTGAGTTGAAATTCATGTTACATGTCTTGTTGAGTTTTGATTTATGTTTATTTACAAGATTCATGAGCTTTGACCCTAGTATGTGGAAGCCATGTGATGTTTGTGATAAACCCTATTGAAGTTGTTTTCTATGTGATGTGTTCATGTTCTTTGGGTATAGAAATGGTGGAATGAGCGAAGCATGTTCCCCATAAGTTTGATAAAGAGCTTAGGTGAGGCACAAGGGCCATTATAGTATCTTGAACAGGAAACTCCTAAATTGGGAGCTAGTCTATGCATGCCTAGTGTTTGATAAAATGCCTTAGTGAGTGAAATGTGCCATGATAGTATAAAATCCCCAAGAAGGTGTAAACCCGTACTTGCTTAGAGTTATTGAAATACCTTAGCAAGAAAGTTGATATATGATGTTTGTAAATCCCCCAATTATGTGCTCCTTGATATATGCTAAGCTTTTAATTTATGCCAAGTTGTTAGCAAGTAAGTTATGACACGATAATGTGAAGTTTTCCCCAAATCATATGATATCCAAATACATGTAAAGACTAATTTAGGTGTGAAGTACTTGAGGTAAGACCTTCTTGAAGGAAGTATAATCTAGTAGCATGTTTCCCTACGCTAGTATATGTTGATGTTTCCTAAATGCTTGACTTGATGCCTTAATGATTGTAAAGGTGAAGGTATGTTATGTTTCCTAAATACTTGAAGAGATTCTTTAATGATAATAATGATGAATGAATGACTTTGATGATGAATGAATGATTGTGATGATGATGATGAATGAATGGTTATAATGATGGAGGAATGATTATGCTTCATTTTATGTTATCGAGTCCTGGGGGTATTTATACACGACAATTTAGCTGCTTTTTAGAGCCCGTGTTAGTTTTACAATAATTCCAGTCGAGCCATGACTCTCAAAACTTAGTGAATTATAGAACGTTGTATCCTCAGACAGTTACAAAACTTAAGAAAGCTCAGTAATCTCAGTTATCTCTATAATCTCCATATCGCTAGTGACCTAGACTCAGTCCTGTAATAAGCTCAGATCTAATAGTATTCAAGTGTGCAATTCTAATCTTAGAAGTGATTCAAGAAATCTATTCAAGATCTGTATCGTCAGTCAGATACCGTGATTCAATACCATTTCTGTCAGATATGAAACTAAGAGATCTCAGTGTAGCTCAGTCAGATCTTTTGATAAACATGATCTGTATCAGATTCAGTTTAGTTGTGTTCAGTTAAGAATTTTTTCAGAGTCTTTCAGTTAGGAGTAGAAACTAGCACCAAGCAAGGGAAGGGATGTTTACTCCTCCTATCAGTGAGAGAGAGGTCGGAGTCATTAGTATCAATCCTTGACCTCCAGAACTACGTAGCCAGTTCATGATACAAGAGTCAACATCAAGAAAAGGTTGTCACCTCTAGAGAGAGAGAGTATTTGACTATTATATTTCTACATCCTTGTAAGGGTCATCCGCTGGAGAGGATAGACCAGAGAGAGAGAGGTCTTTACCCGTGGCATGGTATTGACAACCTTTTAGCTTGGGATACAGTTTGAACCCCACCTTTGGTAGGTTGGGTTATGTCGACTAAGTAACTACTTCCCACAGTTTCATTTTCAGTTTTAGTTTTAGTTTTAGATTTAGTCTTAGTCTCAGTATCAATCTTAAAAAATCACGACTGTTAGATACAATCATCTATCTCTATGAGGAACTTAGATAGTTCCATTTTTTCATGGACCATCCATCAGATAGGCTTGGTCTCATATACAGTTATTTGATAACATATTCAGAGATATACCGCCAGACAGGCTTGATCATAGTCTCAGATTCAATTGAGTATTCTTGTTGTAAGATTCAGATATGATTATTTCCTTACTATTGATAATAGCTTTCTTGATCATCCGTTAGAGAGGTTGATCTTTAATTTTGTCAGTCAAGATAAGTAAGCCCAGAATTCAATCATCGATGTAAATACATCTAGTTTCTTAGTCATCAGTATCAGATGAGTCAGTGTCTTAGTATCTCAGTATCAGTAGTGAGTTCAGTCTGCAGTAAGGTAATATCCGAGTTTCAGTCTCTAGAGTTGTGATGATTGTGATAATGGTCTATGTATTCATGTATGTGTATGTGTTCTCGTGCGGCATTTTCATGATTATTCAGTTTAGATATTATGCATGCATGAGCCCTTTCATTTAGCCTTACCCTATCTACATACTCAGTACATCCCTGTACTGACATATTTGCTCTATGGTGTTTTATTTGACACCATAGGTTCAGAGGCACATGATCTAGAGTTAGCTCAATAGTTCAGTCCCAGCAAGCAGCAGTAGCCATAGCTATGAGTCCTCTTCTTTCAAGGAAGAATATCAGTTTACTATTATTGCATTAAATTTTGTTTACTTTCAGTTGATGGAGTTAGTTAGGGACATGCCCCATTAACTGCACAGTTCAGATAGTTTAGAGGCTTTTCAGATAGATGTTTTCGTATTTAGTTTTTAGTTTTGTGTATTCATAGATGTGTTGAACCTTATGGGTAGTTTCTACATTTATTTCAGATATTATATAGTGTACAGGTATAGATATCAATAAAAGGGTTAGCTTGTGGTCCTTCGGGTCATAAGCATCGTGTGACGTCTCGGGATGGGATCTCGGGGCGTTATACCTACTAACAAATTGAATAGACACTGAACTGATTTCCTAGCTCATAATATGCTTGACTAAGCTGTCGCTGATTGTGTTACTGACTAAACCAGACTAACTTCACTAAGTTTCATTGACTGACGGAATACTACTGAGATCTGATAACTAACTGAGATACTGTGTACAGTGAAGGATTGGACTAATACTGAGTTTGCTGAGTTTTCCTGAGTCATGTGGCTGACTAAATTCTATGGATCATGGCTTGACTGAGAGTATATTGAAAAACGATGTTGGCTCCAGGCACACAGTTAAATTGTCTGGTACAAGTGCCCCCAGAACTCGATAGCATGAAACTAACAAGACATGACACTTCTTTGAATACATAACCATAGGCCACAATTCATTATACAATCATTGGGGGATTTCATGAAGTACTTGATACTCATAATCTTGTACATGGATAGGAATGCATTCAAACATAACATAATTTCATAATTCTAGTCTCATGAGCATTCCATCAAACAACTCTAAGACATAGATTTAGAATAAGAGTCATTTTGAACATCTAGTTGTAGCCTAAGTTCATCATTTAGATCAACAAAGGGTCATAAAACATAATTCTACTCACTTAGGCATTTTATCAAACACATGGGATGCATATACATAGGCTTGGGCATGAACACTAAGCAATTACTTCTTGGCTACTTTAATCAACTCAAGTTCATGAAAGTCAACCCACATGCTAACATAATAACAAGGGATACATAAAGATTCCATCATGGAAACCATACAAATCAACAACATGGGTACAAGTTCAATCCACAACATGAAGATCATTATTTAATCTTAAAAAAAATGATTTCTTGATCTCCAAGGATGGAAGGGATCCTTGTCTGAACACTTTACATACCTAGGTGGATGATTTATTGAAGATTGATAGAGGAAAAATTGAATCCATGGCTTGAAATTAATCACCTAAGGTTTCTTGTTCTTGAGAAATTGTGGAATCAGTAATGTATTTAGCCAAAATAGGGCAAAATTTTGTGTTTATGAGGGCTGAAGGTCGAGGAAAATGACTAAAACTGGGCACCGATGCATTGAGCGATGTAGAGCATCAATGTCACTGACGTGATACTCGATGCATCATGCCATGATAGTACCAAGACTTAGTACTTTTGGTTCTGGCAACTTGTAACAATGTTAACCAACACGATAGGAGACGCGGCACGCCAAGATTATTTTTGTTCACTTTTTTGGGAAACCAAACGTGGTCTAAACGAGGTCTAAAAATTCCAAAACTTATCTGAGAACACCAATTGACCTCTTTATTATGAATTAGAAACAATACCGACCATTAAAGAACATTAAAGTCTCGAAATGAGATTTCCGAATTTTGAAATCCAAAAATAAACGTAGTTTGGAAACTTAGCTAAAATTTTCAAAGTCTGGGAACCTCCTTGACAAGACTAAAGGACTAAATTAAGCTTAGGAATTTTATGGGGTCTTACAATATCTCCCCCTTAGGAACATTCGTCCTCGAATGGGACAGACCAAGATGGAGAAATGATAACAAAAAGTACATACTGAGCATGAACAACTGAAACATTAGTACATAAATGACATGCCCAATAAGCTGAATGCATTATACTGAACATGCATATCTGATGCATGAATAGCTGACTTAATGAAGCATGAGTCATGAGCTACATGACCTAAACCTGGAATTTCTCTGTTTATGGGACATGATTCGTAACACTGGGTGAACTGAAACTCGTTGTACTAGGAACTGGAAACACATACTATTCTATGAAAAACGTGTAGATATAAGCTGTATTCAAGGGACTGAAAAATAAAGCATGCGTAAGTATCGTGATAGTTTATATTAATCTATAAGGACTGAAGCTAATCTCCTAAAATTCATACATATTAGCATAAGAATCAAGCCCATAATGCGCTACTTGAATACTCAAATGATGATGAATAATGTCTGCGATCTCTACTAACCAACTAACTAGTCTAAATGACCTTCAAAATCAGTAATCATGAATCTCAATCATAATCTCTTGAAATTGAATGATCCATTCCAGAATGCCTGACCGGTTATGGGTAACTCCATGCTACGCCCAACTTAAGCACAATTTTTTATGTTGAGAAATTCAAAATTCTTAAAACCATTAATAAATCAAGGACAAAATCAGCAGAAATTATTACCGTGAACCAATAGATGATGCCATCACCATTTATCTAGATAACCTACTTAAGCTAAAGAAAAATGATATGGTAGGTAATGAGTAGGATTAGTTAGCCTATAAATGAATGATCAACTAAAACAAATCTAAAAATGAGGCTCTAATCAAATACTGCAGTCCATAGTTAAAGTCTTAAAACTAAAGCTAAACTAGTAGATCACAACTATCAAAACCAATCATGTTGTCGAATTAGCATCTATACTCCAAAATATATCATAATATTCAAGTTGTTATTCAAAAGAATTAAATATCACAACTGGGGCCAACAAATCTTTACTGATGTCTATTACCCAAATCGATCTCCTTACTACAAATCAAGCACATATACCACGGTTCTTGCATTACCCAAAATTGAAATATTATCGAAGAACGTAGACATAACTGAGGAAAAAACACAAGCTAAATATAGGAACTATTAAATCCACATCCAGTTAAGGCATAACATAACAATGCATAACCAAGAACTCCCAAAAGCTGCAAAGAGTACTAATGGTAGCAAAAATTTGAGCAACTAAAAAAATATAACCTTAGCTTGAATCTAGTCAAACCAATACTCCATTTATGACAACAAATGATAACTCCTAAAGACACCCACATTGGTTCCACAAAGTCACATTAGGCCGATAAATTATAAAAAAGAGAAAAAATTGAATCTACCCATGTAAACCAACCTTAACCAAATTGAACCATGAATCATATTGTAGAAGAAAAGAATACCAATCTCAATATCAACCCCAAGGTTAAGACAACTACCTAAAAAGGAACCAAGTAAAAGATAACAAATCCTCAATTCGACAACTGAAGAAGCGGCTATAGAAAAGGATCACCCAAGATAGAATCACAAAAAAACCATGGAATGACAAACTTATTTTATAATGATCTTACCTCATTGATATAAAGGAAAACCAACCAACTAAGGTAGTTTTCTAAGACAAGTAAATAAAATACACAAGAAAGAAAACACTAACTAGATAGAGCTAATCTAGTGTTTTATCAAGTATGACACATCAATAGCCAAAATAGTAACTGAAGCAATAGTAACACTAGTATAAAGTGTAGGTGGAAACAAAAATAAAATTCAACAACCAATACAACTTTGAATTTATAACAAGGCTAAAATGCCAAAGGAAAAGCACTTTAACCCAAATGGTACACCATAAACAAAATACAACACCAATCCACTTAATTAACTACTAAAACAAATCATCTACATGGGTTTTCACATATGTATAAATTTTACACAAAGGAATACAACAATCAACATAGTGATATCACAGAATGTAATCACCAATGGGTATGAAAATCCCAAATAATTACAATACAAGCTAAGAGAAAAAAATCAAAATTGCACCAATACAATGAAATCATAAGTCATTTCCCCTAAAATTCCCAAAGAAGTAAGACTCTGAATGCATTCAAGCCCAAAATGTGCATCAAAATGAATAATAGAACTACTAAGAGAACTTTTAGACTAATCTAGCTATACTAACATCTCAATAATCCCATACTAGGACATTCTCCGAACCAATAACTGATCTCTTTGTAGTCATAGAAACCCCCTAAATATGTAACCTAGCGAGAACCATGAGCTATTTCTAATCGGATGGCCAACATACGCCTGGACCATCTCTAATAAAATGATCATCCTCCCATCAATAATAGCAAAACTTAGGAGCTCTAAGCTGGTAAGGAACATGTGTTAACCCTATCTGAACAACTAACTCACATATGTGGCATTCCTTAGACTAATGAAAAACCTCTTCATAGTCAAAACATGCCCCTAGGATACTCTAATGTTTGAACCTACTGACTTAGAATGGCTACCATAGCTTGAAGACCTAAATTGAATAATCCATATAGCTTGACTAAACTCTATCCTCTGAAACCACTTGACAGCTACCCATAGGTTGAGATTCTACCAATATAGATCTAATAAGTGGCAAAAGATGTTGATTCTTGCTGGAAGGACCCCTCCTCCAAGAAGAAATGCCAATGATACTATACTAATGATATGGAACTTTATCACTACCTCTATATATCTCAATACATGCTCTTTGTGGTCCACGTGTCATCCACAACTTGAGTAAATGAATATTCAGCTTCTACTAAACTCTCTGATGCCAAGCAGAGTGGAAAAACTAACTCTCTAACAAATCTATACACTAAATCATGCTCTAAAAGATATAGCATTGGAGTATGTCGATCCCAATTGAGAAACTTAATCTCATACTCTAAAATTGATAACAAACCATACTGAATACCAATAAGCCCAACTTTGGCCCGAAAACTACTCGATATGTTATGAACTAACACTGACATATTAAAAAAAAGATATGGAACCCCCAATGTTGAATCCTAAAAAGCTAAGGTGGTCACTAACTCTATTGGGACCCGAACTAGCACCAAAACCTCTAGTTGATGCTAAAGATCTTTGATATCTACCTCTAACTCCCTAGTATTACTCTAACCAAAATTTCTATCGATAACCTCGTGTTATTCATTTGAGAATAACGGGTGTAAAAAAAGTACCAAAGGTTCATAAAAGTGTTATTCATTGCAGAAGTATAATATGAGTGTCAAACTCGTGGAACTTAGTAAGCATCAATCGAATGAGCTCCAAAGATATTAAAACTATAAATAATAGGTAAAGTTTGAATATAAACTATAGAAAACTATCCAAGAAATAAGCACTATAATAATGCTAATTGAATAATAAGGATAAACCATCCTATCCTAATAGTGTTCAGGGACTAAAGTCCAATGCCTTGTATCACCGACCTATATAAAAATAAAGAGAGATAAAAAGGTATATACTAGTATACAAGATCAATGAATACATATACAATGTGGATACATAAAGAAAAAAAGGGATATATGATAGTACCATATATATATACACGTATATAGGACTAAAATCAAAGGTAATAACCTTCCAGAGCCAATATAACATCTCAAAGATCATAGCAAAATAAGGGAGATAATAGTACCATAATCAAAGTCTCTAACCATAAAGTAATCTACTATTAGCATAACTTACAAAAATAGAGAGTATGAATCAAAAATATAATGGTAATCTAGGGTACCAGGCCATAACAATCCTACCAATAACTAAATAGAATAACCAATAATAAAGTAAATGGCTAGTCCAGACAAATAATAACCTAACCGATCCTCCATAAACCTAAAAGTTTCAAGCAAGCACTTAGCAAACAACAAACATAACCTAAACATATAAATACTCCCGAAAGGACAATAAATATATATACCAAATAATTATACTAGTGATAGTCAATGAATAAGAATGAATGCAATACTATGTCAAAATTCGAGTGCTATAATATATCAAGTTTATACACTTCCTCCAGCTTAGTAGCTTGCAAAGGCAGACCTATAATGACCATTCTTTTTCTAAATGTATGGCTCATGGACAGAAAGGCTCATATGGGACTCTAAAAATTTACATACACTGCCTAGTCCCAAACTAGGACTTCCAATAACTATCATAATCAATCTACTATGTCTAGTACTGGAGAGATATAAATACAATATAATCCTAAACTCAAACCAAGACTAAAATAATGTAAAATATAAATCCAATACCTGAGTTCAAGTTTGGGAAGAAATTAATATAATAGTGTAGAAAGGGTCAAAATCATTTTCAACTAAAGTAAATAGTACTGGTAAAAGAATGCATTAATAATGGATTGGAGTCAACCTTGGTCTAATTTTCAAAATATGATATTTGGTTTAAGAAAAGTAGAAGTGAATAAATTAGGTGGTATGATTCCCATTATAAGCTAAGTCATTTGAAAAGTTAAAAGTGAAATAATTCTATTTTTAAAATCAATGGTAAAAATTAAGGTTTAATTGGAAGCATACCACTAAGTAAGCATAAATGTTCAAAGTATGAATTACATCACCAGTGTCCAAATACTACCGGATATTACTCCTATGGCAACAGAATTTTTGGTAACGGTTGTCAAAGCACTATAGAATGTCTTTCTCAATGATTGCAACCTTTCCAAAAAGTAATTGTTCTAATATCTACAATGAAGCTTTATAACTATTACTATTAAAGACTAACTATTGCAATCGGTAGTCCTATAGAAATGGTTATGATAACTGTTACCATATTTATTTATGGGAACCTTTGATGTATAAAAATGTACCTATTGGATCGGATCTTTCAGTTTTCTCCAAAAATAATTCATAATTACCCCAAATTAAAACCCTTTTCTTCTGATATTTGTTTGCTCAACTTGTCGCAAGCCCATAAGCTACAACTTTTTTGTTCACTTCTTTTTTTGTAAATAACTCTCTAATATTATTGTTGTTAATGATGGACAGGGGGCCAATGCTCATTAGAGTGGTACTCTTCATACTGCTAATCCCAGGCTTCTGTTTCAGATAGTGGGTAATAACCGTACTCTAGAATTTGGGAGCATGAAGACTAATGGAATGGCTATTGCTTTTATTAGCCTTATTTTCTTTACTTTTTATGTCGTTCTCATTCTCGTTGTCCATGTTAACATCTATACTGACTGATCTTCTCCAAATCCTCCTTTTTTTCTAGCTACTACTCTTTATACTAATCTATGTTGTAAGCTCTTTTGGTTTTCTTACTCAAGTTAAGATCTATTTCTTTCTAAATTTTGTTTTCAAGAGGAAGTATTATCAATAAAGATTCAACCTTTGAAATGGAATTGCTAGCTTTATTTTTGTTTCTTATTTAATTTAATCTGCTTGTTGTTTGTCTTGGTTGCCTAAATGCTTGTTGAAATTAATTTTTCTTTTTTTCTGCATCGTAATTGGGATCTATTTTAACTATTGTGGCTCTCAAAATCTAATGAAAATAAGTAAGGTGTGATTGAGATAGTAAGATGCAGTAGAGTTGAAGTATAATTGATTCTATAATTTTTTATTTGTATATAATTAACTGTTAGTTTAAAAAATTACTATCTACTCTTTAGTATAATTGATTTGATAATTAGTTTTTTTAGTATGTAGTTAACAACTAGATTAATCCAATTGGCAAAAGAAAGTTACTAGTGATCTAATTTCTTTACCTAAAATACGATCTTGAATTTAATTGAGAAGTGAGGCTTGATCGAGTGGTTTAGCACCTTTACCATCAACCTCTAGGTGTTGAGGGTTCAATTCATGCTCAAGGGTAATAAAGAATGCTATTGATACTCCTATGATGGGGTGGGAAAAAAGTCTTTATACACTGCTTCAATGTAAGTTCATTAGCTACCTCTGTCCTTACAAGCTTTAGTTTCCATAAAATATTTTAGGGAAAAGAATCTTACATCGATTGACAAGAAAATAAGCAAAGGATGGAAAGTTACTATTTAAGTAGATTAACCTGTTCTGTTATTAAACTTAGATGGATTCTAAAGTAGAATCAAGATCATATTGCAATATGCAAGACTCACTTTTCGTGCACAGTTTCTTGGACCAAAGATATATACCCATAAGGATGATGGACCAGGGACTATTTCAGCATTTGTTTTAAGTTACATTTACTCCTTATTTTATTTTTAATTTCCCAGCGTGTATTTTGGTGCATAAATTTTAATCTTTTAGATCTGCAACCCATTGCTTTCCCCTTGAGAACAGACCGCTTCTGCCTTTTCTTCCATTTACCACAATCTTATGGAAAAAGCTACCAAAATTTATCAATTTGTTTGTTATCTAAATTTGTAATTTGAAACCCTAGGAGCTCTCTTCTTTTTCTGTTAGAACCTAAAAAATTGTGATTTGAATTCTAGTCGTTTGCAGTTGTATGTGATTTGAAACTGTGGCAGCTCGATAGTTGTCGAAATAATATTGGTCAGCCATTGTGGTCTTCTCGGCAACTCCAATTTCATCCTTTTTTGCAAGAATAGGGGTTTTACAAAGAGGTGTGAGCTAGCATATTAAAGAAACTATAATTCCTAAAACTAGTGATGATTTGCAATAGGAAAAAAAATCACAAGTTCTTGCAATTTACCTTGAATTGTGTAGAATATGTTCCACTAGAAACAAGCACAGATTAATTTTGTGTTAATATTCTTAACTTTGTGCTAATTATAGTTGTTTTTGAGTTTTTAAGGGGTGTTTGGTGTGGCAGAAGATGTTTTCCTTCATTATGGAGTACATTTTTGTTTATTTTAAATTGCGGAGAATATGTTTCCACCAAAATTATGGAGAATTGTCATTAAGATCCCATGTCCGCTATGCTTAGTATTACTACTAAAGAATATGATGGTGGCGGTGGAGACTAATAATATTATGCTGGTGGTGATGATGGTGAGGGGGTTGGAGATTTATAATAGTATGGCCTATGAAACCTCATATCAGTGGAAAATTACATGATCTAGCCCCTCAATGTGGCTAGTTAGAGAAAGATGACAGGAGACAACTTTTAGTTTTTTTTAGTTAAGAAGTGATGTTTTTTGGGGATTAATTTCTATATATTTATAGTAACGCACCTTGAGAAGCTGTTGTTAGTAAACAATTGTCTAAAGTATAAATTCAATTACTCTAATTCATAATCTAAGTGTAGAAAAGAATATTAAAGCTTTTAAAAGGGATAGGTTTCATTTGCTATGTTGAACATCCTCATATGTTTATACTAAACTACCTTGCACCTTTAGAAGAACCTGCAGAATTAAGACAAGAATCTTGAAATCTTGCAAATTATAAGTGAGTATTATTTAGGTGTTTTTATGCTTATAAGGATATGTTTCTTATGTTGGTGTTGAAACTAGAAAGTATTTCTTGAATTTCTACAAGTTATAATATTACCTGCTTTCCTTCATGTATACTGTAGATATTTAATGCTCAGTAATTTATAATTGATTGAGCTATATTTGTGTTTTGACCATTTTTTTCCTATATTATATTATTTTCTCATCATGAAACACTTAAAAATTGTACCACCTTTTATTTTTGGAAGCCTAAACTCTGATCTTAGCTTGAAAGTTGTTAATACTTTTAGTTCACACCTTAGGTGTGGCATGGTCAATGTCTTATAGTTTTTATGATCAAAATTATTCCTTAAAAATGAAATAGTCATATAACTGATGTAGAAGAAAGAGGTTTAACCATCTCAATGTTCCTATTTTAGACCACTACATGTAGCTGACATTTTTTAGTACCTTGGTTTATTCTCTCCGTATCATGGTGGTGCTTCATCAAGACGCTGTCTTTAATCATCTAATTGGCTTCCAACTCTCGAAGCTACTCTTTCCCTAGATCAGAAGTCTAATTGAAGGGTAGGGGATCATACTATAGAAGGTCCAGTTATTTTTTAACAACTGTGGCTAATCCAAAATTTAATGAGGGATCTATTGCTAGGAGTACGTTCTAAGTATCTTTAACTCTTATCTGAACAGGTACCAAATACCATGTTTTTCTTTATTTACTGATTGATCCTTGATTTTCCATCTCTCAGGTGATCTATGTGCACAACTATGTATTTGTGCATACAAAGCTGAGGTTTGAAAATTTGCATATCAGCAAAGTGGATAAACATATTAAAGTGAGTCTCATGCATATTTCCTATTCATGTAGAGATTGGATGGTATTAGTACATTAAGGACAAAGTACAACAGCTAAGCTAGGATGCTTTTACATAAGACCTTATACTGTAGATGAAAATTTTCAATTGTAATGTGAATGGATAAATGTAATAAAAATGGATAGGCTTTACTCCCTGGTGGTTCCAAGTTCTCTGGTGGACGAGAGAAGTTTTCTTCAATGAAAAATAAAGCTATGAACCATGTCTAATTATTACTAGATTATAGAATACATACATTTGACAATACTTTGGCATACTTGATCAATACCTTCTCAGGTAGGCAAAGTTAAGTTCATCCAGATGCCAAGTTTTGGGGTATTACAAAAATGCTTTCTTAGATCAGGGTAGTAAGCATTTTCCAAAATGACAATGATCTCTAGATTTAGTTTTTTATTTTTGTATGGCCGTGTTTATGGTTTTTATACTTGTTGGTAATATGGTTTAATTTGGAACACTGTGCTATACTTAAAAACTTAAACTAAAATATGCATTTTCGTAGTATTAAGATTTTAACTTTTCCAATATGGGAAGTAGAGTTTCATTTCAAATTGTCTAAAGTTTCACAACTGGTCACTTCTTAACAGGTAGGTATATTAGGAAATGTTGCTGACTCTAATAAGGTTGATCATATGGATAACACAACATATGACAATATGGATAGGAAATAATGATTGCATTTGATTGAGGTATGACATGCATGTTTTTTTTGATGAAGTGAGCTATGACATGCATGCTTTTCCTAGGTGAATTGATCTATGACATGATATTTATGTTTCTTATTTAGAATGAATCAAGTTATCCATGAGTTTATTTTAGGTTTTGCCTGTTCAAAAGATGTGTTGGATTCATTATAGTAAAAATAGTTTTGAGGGAACTAATGGACCCAATAGTCTTTCAGGTTGTTTAAAGATTTTTTATTACTAGGAATTATGGCTACTATTGTGACCTTGTCAATTACATATCATCTGTCTATGTGAGGCTTGATTGTCTGTTTCCTAGCTTTTCTACAAACTGGTTAGGGCTTGATATTTGTAGCTGCAGTATATGTTCTTTCTATTTTGCTATATTTACCTTCTCCTCACCCTAATTTTTGTCTCATTTTTTAATCTGTTCTTATCGCATAAATAGTTGCTTTCTTTAGGTTGGGCAAGTAATTAGACCTAAGATTGAAGGTACTAGATTGTGGCACTTAACTTGGGTGTTTGCTCTAGCTTATGACCATAGAATGGGTGTTGGTCCTTTTCGGTCCTCTAGTTTCATTGGCTTGGCTTCCAATAATGGTTTATTCAAGAATGCCATGTAAATTCTTGACATCTCCTAGTGTTGGTTGTTTTTTTTTCTTTTTTGAGTTAAACCATTTATTTAGCTGGTACGGCTCCATGATTCAGCAAAAAAGGGAATCATAAACTGAGCATACCATATATTGTTAAAAAAATGAGTTAATACTATTTCTTGATAATATGTTTTCTGTAAACCTCATTTATTTAATGATTAATATAGTTATCTAAATTCCCAAACCTAGTCTTGTCCAAAGTAAAGCAGGAAACATTGTACATTGATGGTTTTTATCTAAAATTATAGTACTCAACCTATTTTGTATTTTATTTTCTGAACATACAAATCTGACTTGAACATGAATGAAGAAGGGTGTTCAACAAATTAATTAATACAATAGCTGATTAAAATAGTTACAATAGATAACAAACAAATATTGCAAAACATTTGAAAACTGTTGCAATTGATGTCAAAAAGAGTTGTAATAGGTAGTTAAAAATTATTGCGAAAGACTAATAAGTATCATAGTAGATATATAAAAATTATTGTGATAGGGTTATTACAATTCTTTCATGTCATTCCAATATAGGCTATTGTAATAGTTCTTAATCATTCCTTTAGACAATATGAAGTATCTCAATAGGTGGTGAAAAAAATCATCGCAATAGGTATATCTATTGCATCGGTTGATGTAATAGTCAAAATAACCGTTGTTATAGGCCTATCGCAATGCTCATATATGCAACACATGCCTAACCATCGCGGTACATCTATGTCAATGGTTTTTTTATCTATCGTAATGGTTTTTGAATCATTTCCATAAGGGTAATTTCTAGTAGTGTTAGGAATAGTATACCTCATCCTTAACAGTTCTTTAGCCTTATTATGTTAGTTTCTTGGATATGAGTAAGATAGTTTACCCTTACTATCTCACAAGCTATATTATGTGGTTGCTGGATATTTGGGTTTAGATGCTATTTCTGTTTATATGTTCTATATATCTGAATTATCTTTGGATCTTAGTTGACAGTTTCATACTGAGTACCACGTGTTTGGTGCTCATGCTACACTTTTGCAGCTTGCAGATTATAGCACAGGTTATTATCGCTGTTGTGTGTGTCGTGCAGTGCAGCCATGGTTTGGATACATTGAGTGAGCTCCTAATATTTAGAGTATTACTTTTCCTCTTATGTACTATACTAGTCTCTATGTTATATTGGAAGATGAGTTATATCAATGTAATTCCCTTGGTACTTTATTTTGTATTCTTATTATAATAGAAGATCTTGAACCTGTTTCACCAGGTTTAGGGAATATCTTATGTATGTTAGTTTCTCTTGGTAGTCCGTTACTAGTTGTTTTGAACTATGGGGTTTGCTTTCCTACTGGTAGGTTATAGTAAGCGCCATCATCACCTGAGAAATTGAGTCGTGATAGTCCTGCATGGCTGGTGAGTTCCATATCTGTTGAAGTCTAAATGCTTGAGACCCTACACCTTTGACTGGGCCTCTAAAAGAAGAGATCACTATACCTATATAGTGACTTACCCCTTTTGTGATATTTTTTATATCATAATTTTTTGGACTTGAAGACTCAGTTTTTGGAGATTCCAAAGGATATTTTTAAGATTTATTTATTGGGTACTTCTCTAAATCAATATTTTAACATTCTCAAATTATTTCACGATTTCATATTCAACACCATTTTTGAGGAATTTTTTAATTTGAACTCCAGTTGTAGGTGGACTATTTTTTCAATAGAACCAAGTTTTGTCGTTATGGGCTTATGGATAACTTTTAGGTTGACATTTCTAACCTAAAATGGGTGTCTCTGATTTTATATTCTTATATAGAATATTTGACTAGATTGGTCACATTAATTAAAAGGAGAGAAACTTTGATTTGACTTTGTAGGTCTTCTCTTCAAGTAAATTCAGATGTCCACTGACTCAATTTTGAAATGCTTATGTGTTTGTTACTTATATGAGAAGTAACAGGGATTGGGCCTCACATACAGATGAGATGACAATCCTGAATACAGCTATCGATGTATTGAAGGGATAAAAATAGAATTAATAACTTTAGATATTCCTATCTTCTTGATCAATGTGAAATGCCATGTGAAAAGTGAATTAGTGATTTTTTTATCCTTTGAGCTAGATCGATGAATTTTTTATGTATAGTCAGTGTTGTTGAGTTAAGCATCGCCCTGTGAGCCTGGATTAATGATAAATGTGTTGGTCCTTATTATTATGTTCATGCATACTTACTCATACCCATATCATGGTACTGTAAAAATGATATTTTGTGAAAGATTGTTTCAAAATGATTTGCATACCTATTGGGATAGTTTTGAAGGTGGTGTTCTACTATTTTTTACTTGCATGTGTGATGGAAAATTATTTTTGGTGGCCCAATGGGAAATAGTTTGTAGCATATTCATCATTGGCATACATGATGAGACAATATTTTGGATAGGTAAATGGACCTCCTTAGTCTCTCAAGGGTCCCAATAATATATATAGGGAAGCGAGTCTACACTGTAAAATACATTGCACCATATTACATTTATCTTATTATTTCCCTTGGTTTGGATTTGTTATTGTTTTGTGTTGTGATTTGGTGAGTTGTTTCTACACTTATAGAATTAGAAATTATGGACTTAGATATTGTTACTTGCAGGTGTTTTGGGGATTATAGTCGTAGTAATTGTTTATATGGTTCTTTCTATAACTTTGAATTAGGGTCAGTGGGTAATGTTGCTGAGTATATGTGGTTGGTACTCATGCTTATTAATTTTCTATACCTATGCATAGGTACTGAGTTAGTGCTCCCTTAACATTGATTCGTGATTATCCGGTGATTGTTTTTCAAAGATTCTCGAGGTATCATTTGTTGGTCCTAGAGGCTTCTGGATCTCCTCTATTCAAGTATTTATCCTTTTTGTTGCATTTTTAGATATTATTGGTCTATCTATGGTTTTTTTATTAGTCTTAGAGGCTTGCGCTTGTGACTAACAGAACATAGGCTGTCGTAGATATTTGTATTCTACTCTATCTATTGTTTTTCCAATATATTATAGGTTTTTATATTATTTTGATATCCTTTTGTATTATGTTTTTCAATTTTTCATATATATGTGTTATTTGGCTTACCTATCATGGTTGGTGTGATAGGTGCCATCACAATCAATTTTTGGGTTATGACAAGTTGGTAGTAGAACCACATGTTGATTAGTATCATTAGTTTAAGTCAACTTTAATAGAGTGTTGTGGATCAATGTGGAGACATCTATTATATATCCTTAAAAGACTACATGACCTTTCGAAAGTATAATGACACATATTTATAGCAATGATTGGGGTATAAGTGCCCTGCTTAAATTTTCTCTAAGATGAGTTGTTAAAATCTCAAGCTAAGATAGTTTTTGACAAAAGATTAGGTATCTATGGTTTAGAGATCGTTGGTATATCATGGTATAATTTTTATGGTTTTATGGTTATGACATGATAGATAAGATATATAGAGATACAAATAAATTTTGAATTTAAAAAATGGGTTTGTAGGACTCCAGTTATGGTATTTGCCACAATAGGATAATTATGTTTATCTAATAACCAAGTGTGTGTTGTGAAAGGGGAAACTACTAGAAAGTCCACTGAGATAATGTGTAAGGAAAATCATAGTGGTCCTCTTACTACAGTCTATAGATCACCATAGAGGTTACTAATTTAAGTGATTAACCACTATAGCAGGCATCTGGATGCTATAATAGGACTACCATAATGGGCAGGGTGATGTTACAATGGTCATCAGTCAGTGTTTATTGCATGTATTCCAGTTTTTGACATTATTTTCTACCAAACATCAAAATATTTTAACTAAGGCTTGAGAGAGATGATTTTCTCCATACTTGGGTGGTCCTTAATGTTCAGGTAAGTTTAGTTTGCTCTTCTAACATAGAACTAATCAGTTTAATTTGTAGTATCATTTTAAGGAGAGTTTTAATGGATTCATTGGTTTAATCCCTAAATTAATGAACTAGAATTTTCTATAGGTAATACTAAATTCACTTGATAATTTTTCTAGGTTGTTGGATTATACTTCCTAGCATAGAAGTATTTTTGTTTAATATGAATTATGGGGATATGGGATAATTTTATAGGTGAAATACCCTAAAATGATTATTTAGGATATGGACTAGGATAAAAAATCAGTGTATTTTATATCCCTAAGGACTAGAATTTAATATAAAATCTTTGAATACTCTTTGTTTGTTGTTTGTTAGACAAAGAATGATATGAAGTTTCAAGGAAATGTATTGTTCTTATGGATTCAGGCACTTGGGAATGATTTTGAGGTAGTTTATTGTTCTATTGTAGTTGTACGCTTGATATAGATTCCCTGCCTATTTGTAAGTTGATTTAATAGCCTTCAGGTATACTTGAGACGTGATATTATTTTATTCCTTAAACAAGAAAATGTTATTAACTAAGTCTTAATAATGATAACTTGTGTACTTGATCTACTAGTGCACTATGAGACATCCTGAGTGATATTGATGGTATTTCATGATATTATAATACTTGTAGAGTCAGGTACCACATTGGTACAAATTACTTGCTTATTGCTGTTTCAATGAGTTAGGTACTATGCTGGTATGGTACATGGACGAAGATGGTCTCCTGCAGGTCATGACTATTGAGCAATCATCACATCTCCTTGGTATGTATGTACAAATTTGATTTGGTAATTTATATGCATTTTTACATATATTAGACTATTTACTTATTCATACAACATGCTTAATATGTGGTAGTGGTCAAAGTAGCATTGGACTATTACTGTGAGATGGATAAATATAGTGATAATTACTTGTTGATTAAATACTTATGCATTTAAAAGGATATAGGTTCCTTTTAAATGAACATTATACCTTAGATTGAGATATAATGGACAGGATGAGGATTATGTTCTAGTTGAGGACTTTGTTAGTCTTATGTGCTCTAGTTTTGGAGGTTGTTGGCTGAGTTAAGAGTGTGTTCTCATTTATAATTTATTTAAATTTAAATTATCCAATTGTGTGGATCGGAGTTAAGTCGACTGATGAAGCCTACCAGTATATAGTATTTATAGTGATACTATTTGCTTCTATTATAAGGGTAGGTTGTGTTCTGAATACTATTATATAACCTCACCTCTAACATTGGACCTGTGATTTTTGATCTAAGTATTAGGAATCATATTTAGGCTACTGTGGATTATCTCATTTACTCATTTCATTTTGTTCGAAAAATGATACTCTATTATTTTTATTAGGCTTTGGATATTATTCCTAGAAATTTTTTTTGGATAGATGTTCTTGTAAGATGAAGTTTAAGTCTTAGAGATTATAATAGATACTCATTGATTTTTTGATCTTCTTAAATGATTAGTTCAGAATTTATTAGCATTAACGTTGGTTTTATGATATTCTATCTTAAAATGGATAAGTATTTGTGATATAGTTTAGGGTAGATAGTTTTCTCACCAGAGGGTTAGTATGTGTACTACTCACCCTATTAAGGTCATGATAATGATTGCATCAGAGCCGTAGGTTCATCGATCTAATTGTACAAGAACATGTCTAGTAGAGTCTTATGGAACTATACGAAGATGTTTGTACTTTTCATTGGGAGACTATAGGACACTAGGAAGCTTGAATTCCTGATTTCTTTCAATTATTACTTGACTTAATTAAGTATCCGGTGATCCAAATTGGCATCTCAATTCTTTTAAGATGGTGAGAATATAAGTTAATAGAGTAAGAGAATACAAGCTCAGACTAGTCATTGTGTCTTTGTTTCATGGCAAAGGACATGTGAGGGGAGCTTAAGAAAAATAAAGAATAGTAACGCCCCTGCCATGGTAGATCTTAGGTAGCTATTCTAATAGTTAGAGAAAGATTAGTCTAATTCCCCACTTTAGGAGATTCTTAAGATTGCAGAGGATAGTGTGTCACCGATTGAGGATGAGGGAGCACCAAGTTAAGTAGGTGCAACTTTGATACATGCCTTTTGACATTATACAATAGGTTTTTAGATTTTTGAATGGGTTGGATCATGCTAGGGATATACCAAAAGTTCCTTTTTATAAGCATACTGGAGTGCAACATGCTTCTACTATAGATCCAAAAATTATAAGAAAGGTAATGGGTCTGGTGATGACCATAGATAAACATGATTTATTTTGCAAGTTTGTCAAGATAAAGACTTTTATTTTCATGGAACCGAGTCTATTGATGCCTATGAATTAATAATTAATTACCATGAGAGACTTAACAAGATAGGATAGTGGAGGGGTATGGGTTTGAGTTTGTGATTTTCCAGTTCGATGAAATGCTAAGATGTAGTGAATGGCATATGTAGAGTATAGGGATGAAGGTTTTCCTCCAATAATATAGACTTATTTTTATTCTATTTTTTAGAGTAAAATGTACCTCATACCTTGAGGGACAGAAAAAAGGACGAGTTCAACAATCTTGAGCAGGGGCGAATATGTGTTAAAGCCTATGAGGCCAAATTTCATTTCTTAACTTAATATTTCTCATAGTTACTGAATACAGAGAAGAAGCAAATTCACTTCTCTATGAAAAGGTTGTTGAATACTATCTTTAGAATTTTTTACTTTTAATAATATCTTCTGGTAAGACCTTCAAAGAGATTGTTGATTTTTTTAATAGTAGAGGGTGTGAGGTGGTATAATTAAGCTATGTTTTTGGAGAAGAAGGGCTATAATATAGGTAAATTTAATGTTTTATATTCTCAGAGTTAGGGTTCATATGATATCCTACTCATGATATTTTTCCTGCGATATAGGTGTCTATTAGGCTTCATCAAGGTTCAATCAATCATCTTCAGATGTTGGTGGTTACATCAATTTATATTCATAAGCTCTTTCACCCATCCTTGCCTATACACATTACAAGTGTAGTGGGTTTGGTGATATTCAGATATTTTGTCCTAATTTGAGAAATTATCATTTGTTGGACTAACAATAGGCTTCTTAAGCCTTAATTCCAATTAGCACTGAAAGTGGAGGTAATTTTAGAGGTAATCCATGGGGTAGCTGCAGTTTTTATCAGGCGAGCAGGAATTTAAGCCAAGCCAAATAAAGTGATAATCTTGCAAATTAAGGTGGCCATCAACTCGATAGGGGAAAAGCAAAAATGGGTAACAAAGCCCAATCTTATGTTTTCTAAGCATACTTATTGTATAGTCATATGATGTAGTGATCACAAGTATTCTTTTCTATTATAGGATGCTAATTATTTTATTTTATCTTAGTTCTATATTCTAATATATATCTTTTAAATTTTCTATGGGGTTGGACATAACTTGTGATATAGTTGATACTCTAGTGCATATGTCCAATCCAGTTGGTGATTCATTTATTGTTGACCAAGTTTATCATTCTAGTTCAATACTTTTCATTGGGTACTAGAATTGCGTGAATTTAGTGATTTTAGACATTATGGATTTTTACATCATTATTAGGATAAGCTGGTTATCTCCATACATTACGATTCTTGACTGTCATGCCAAGACTGTAAAGTAATTATGCCAATGATAGATAGGCCAAGGCGTGACTATAGTCCTGCTCCTATAAGACTTATTTCTTTTATTCATTCCAAGAGACTGATTGGGAAAGTTTTTCATGCTTTATTACCCTATCTTTGAGACACTAGTCTAGAGCCCTTCCTATTGAGACAGTTTTTGTGGAGCATGAATTTATAGAGTTTTTCTATTAATAATTAGTTAGGTATGCCACCAAATTATGGCATTGATTTCTATATAGATTTAGGGTTAGACACTCATCCCATCTCTACTCCCTTTATAGGATGGCACCAATTATACTATAATAGTTTAAGGACTATTTGTAGGAATTGATAGGTAAAGGGTTCATCCAACCTCGTGCTTTTCTATTGGGTTCACCAGTATTCTTTGTTAAGAAAAAGGATGGCAGTCTACTTTTGTGCATAGATTACCGATAATACGAATAAGTTATGATTTATTTCAAGTACCCATTTCCCTACATAAATAATATATTCGATAAGTTTAAGGGTGCTTCAGTATTTTCCAATATTCACTTGATATATGGTTAACAAAAATTAAATATCTAGGTAAATACAACCTCAAGACTATTTTTTAGACCGGTTATTATCAGCATTAGGAGTTTAAGGTATTGGCTTTTGGGTTGACCGATGATATTTCTGCTTGATAGTATCCCATGTTCTTGGTTGAATTCCTATCTTAGGGATTATTAATGCCTATGTACAATCTAGAAATCAATATAGACACCTTAGCCAAGCTCGGGGTAGAAATTACGTAAATATAGAATTCGAGGATTAGAAGTGGGTTCCTCTAGACCACCTTAGGCCAAGACTATTGTTAGCCCTTCTGGACTTATTTACGCATGTTAGACATAATTGACACTCTTAAACCTTTAATAAAAGATTACTTCACGATGTAGGGAATGATGATGGTTCTCCCCAATTATGATTAATGGCTTGTAACTATGGTATGGCTTCCAGATTGGATTTATGATTTGGACTATCAATATGCTTAATAATATAAATATAGATGTAGTTAAATATATGGCCTATAGATATGTGGTTCCTTATAGATATGATATGCTTTATAATTATGATATAAGGCCCATAGATATGAGATGATTTATAGATATGATATGACTTATAGATATTATGTGGCCCATAGATGTAATATGCCTAATAAAGGTAATTTGTCCTATAGATGTGATATGCCTTAAAGATATAATATGACCGATAGACGTGACATACCTTATAGATATGCTTTATAGCCTATAAAAATACTATTCCTCATAGATATCCTATGGCTTATAGATATGAGATGGATTACATATGAGATTATTGATATGAATTCTGGATATGTATATGGGCCTAAGGCCGTGGTTATAATATTGTAGTTATTTTGAACACATTAATTGGCCCAATATCGTGTTATGATATTGGTTGGATGCCTGGGAAGTGTTTAACCATGTAAAGGATGTGGTTGTAGTTAATAGATATAATGATGGTTATGGTTCCATTGCTTAAATACTGGTGATAACATGCATAGATTCTGAACATTCATGATCATTAAATTGGTAAATGATACGATTACAACTAAAATATGATTTTATAACTAATTTCTTAACTAAGGGTTAAAGATCACTTATCACCTTATAAAAATATTTGTTTATAACAATAATTGCATCGTCTTAATGAATAACCTATGTGTAAAGAGATTGGAAATGATGTTTTAAAGATTTGATCGAGGAAACTTCTGGTCTATGATTCTAATACTACTATTTACTAGTTTTATCACCAACTATTTCTATAGTTTTATAATGATTTAGTCCAAAAATTTACCCTGGATAATGGATTTACTGATTTACACTCTTTTAGTGACAATAAAATTCCGTGCACCTATTATATATCTATATTCACATCTTTCTAGAATAGGACAAATAATGATGATGGTATTGATGATACATATTCTGGGAAAAACTCAATGATAGATTATGATGATATTCTCATATACCCGATAAGGTCACCAAATGATTATGATGATATTCTTATATACCTGGCAAGGTCAGAGGATGATTACGATGATATGCTTATATACCCGACAAGGCGAATCGATGATTATAATAATAATGGTTATGACTGTGATGTTTATAATGATGATGTTTATGATGATGATGATGATAATAATATTGATTGTACTTACTAGTTTGAGTCCAGATGTACATTCTGATACTCTAATTGGTTATGGTAGTGTGGATTCTATTGCATTCAACTTTTCATGTACAATTCCTATCACTCATATATACGCCTATATCTACTAGCTTTATAATAGGTTGCATAAGTATGGGTGATGAGTATTGCTTGTGGTTTATTGTATATTGATTGAACCTTCTGAGCCTTAGGTGGTGGTGTTTTGTGAAAGGCTCGATTAGGTATCGTTCTTCCAGACTAGCCAGTTACTTACTTTGTCATTGTTATTGTTATTATTATTGTTTTGAATATTATTATGGTCAGTTTGTGGCAACTTTTTAACGATCCAGAATTGAGATTTGAGGTATGATTCAGACTCTTTCATTATTTGATTATATAATTATTCATGATTAACTCATGATTAGCCATATAGAGTAGAAACCCGGAGTATACTAGCACTATTCTTGCTATGATTATGAGGCCTTAAGATGCGAGTCTTATAACATACCTTGAATTGACCTTGGTCATACAAATATTTATATTTATTTATATGTAGCTATGGTAATACCATATATCCCTCCCTTCCTTCATTTATTCAGATTGTATATTTCATCCTTGGCCTTTCATACTATTATATATTCTTCTTTCTCCCTTTATTCATATGTTGGACGGCGATATACGACAGAGTGTTGAGATTCTTAAGTATGGATGGAATACGATATTTCATCCTTAATACTTTCTTAGACTTATTATGTTATGTTTTTTAAGATATGAGTAGGATAGTTTACCCTTACTATCTCACTAGTTTTGATATATCATTGTTGGATATTTGGGTTTAGACTTTATTTTTGTTTATATGTCCTATATATCTAGATTATCTTTAGAGCCCAGTTGGCAGTTTCCTGCTGAGTACCACATGTTTGGTACTCATACTACACTTCTGTTCCCTACAGATCATAGTACAGGTTATTGCCAGTGTTGCATGTGTCGTGCTGAGCATCCATAGTTTAAAGACATAGAGTGAGCTCCTGATGTATGGAGTATTACTTTTCTCCCTCTTATGTACTAGACTGGTGTCTATATTGTATTCAGATATAGTTGTATCTATATATTCATTTAGTACCTTATTTATATCCTTTTTATGTTAGAAGATCATGTACTGATTTAATTAGGTGTTGGGATTATCTTATGTTTGTTTGTATTTTATTTCATCTTTTCCACATTTCTCTCTTCTTTTTTTTTGTTGTCTATTCCTAGTAGTTCCGCACTATGGGATTGGCTTGTCTACTGGTGGGTTATAGTAGGCGCCATAATGATCTGAGAAATTAGGTCATGAAAAATTAGTATCAAAGCTTAGGTTCACCGGTGAATTAGTACAAGAACTACGTGTTTAGTAGAGTCCTATGGATCAGTACGGGGACGTCCTTAACCTATTTTTAGTAGGCTATAGGAAATTCTTAGAAAATTTAGTTATTGACTCCGTGTCATGTGCCTGTATTAATATGATTCTCAAGTACATTCTTTTACTCTATTTTGTCCCAAATGGATGATGTAAGATTGTTAATATATGTACACAAGACTTTAACATGTGTTTGTAGAGCTTCGACGTAGCATTAGAATAGAGAATCTCAGATGGATATTGAAGATCTACATTGTTAGCTAAAAGAGTTAGGGCCAGCAAGCTCCTTTAGTGCTAGTGACTACTTCAGTCCTTTGAGGTTCAACATTGGGGATCCCAGGTCAAATTGTAGATACCTCACCCCAAGGGATGTCATTTGATTCATTGAGCACTTCATAGACCAGAGTTGGGCCTGTTAGTGTACATCAGGGTTCTTTACCAGTTTCAGAGTACGAGATTGGTTTCTTGAGTTGACTAGACATATTTCTATGCTATATCATTCTAAGTCAGACATGGGTCATGAATTTATTAGAGGATTAGCATTGCTATTTTTTTGGCATCAGACCACATGATAGTAACTAGATTTTCCTTCTCTCAAGTTATTGATCATTTGAGGGACTATGCCATTAGTATAGTGCTTTTGGTATTTTATCCGATAGTGAGCATTCTTTCAGTGGAGGTCAGCTTTATTTATAGCTTATTAGTTCTACGCAGGTAGTGTTTTAGAATATGGTTGGCTCCCAGGGTAGTCATGATGATCACAATGGGCAGTGATCCCATTAGACCTAACAGAGTTTTTAGTATTGGTCTTTAGGTCGTGGTTGCCTTTTTAGATTAGTAGGGTCGATATCTTAGAGTATTCTAGGAACTTGTTGTGGTTGTGAAAATATAGGACATTGGTTCTGAGAGTGTCCTAGACATGAGAAAGTTGATCAAACAGAGTTAAAATGTATTCCTCGCCATCCTAGATTTCTTGAGGTAGGTTATGATTGTGAGAAGGATGATCATAGTAGTAGAGACTGCTCTCCATGTCAGTTGGCCATCTATTTAGGCTTAGTTCATGTCTCTCACCAGGTTAGGGCTTTAGGAGTTTGTTACGACTTTAGCAAGATTGGTCACTTGATTAGAGAGTGTCCCCAACGTTGGATTGCTAGTCATTCAACTCATTTAGATTAACCTCGTGATGTTATGGAACCTTCAGTTAGAGATATACGCTTTACGCCTCAATTGATAATTTAGTCAGTCAATCCAAATTTCGACCTATTAAGATTTATTCTTCCATAGACTTGTCAGGCATGTGATTGAAGATTTCACAACAGGACGTGTTCTTTTATTTCTTATATTTAAATTTTTATTTGTGAGTATTGGGGTTTTCATACCCATTGATGATTATATGCCTTGATAATTTCATATTGTTATTGTGTGCCTTATTATTGATTTCATAACAATATGACTACCCCTGTGGTTTATTTATTTTCTTAGTGGATGGAGTGGATATGTATTTATATTTTCTCTTCTGTATTTATATTTTCTCCTGAAGGATGTTGTATTTGGGGTCATGTCCCATTTACCTTGCCATATTGGCCTTATTGTGTCCCTTCAATGGTACTTGCTATTAATGTTTATTTATGGTATTGCCTATTCATTATATTGATTTTTATATTATTTTTGTTATTACTGTCATTGCTTGATGTTATTGATCCTTGTTGGGTAGTTGTTTAGACTAGAGTTATCTAGTCAGAATTCCATTCCTAGAGGTTCTTATTCATTAGGCCAGACAGCTATAGCTTGATTTGATGATTTATTGTCTATAGTAAGGCAAGGTTGGTTGTTTTTCTCTTTTGTTAGCTATGCAAGATTGATTGTGGAGTGGACTATGGTATTGAAGGTAAGTTGACGTTCTTTGTCTTTGTGATGATTCAAGAGTTGACAAATTAATTATGTTGCCCATTCTTGAGTTTGGGATTCTTAGAATTGCCTCCTGGATTGTGAAAGCTTTAATTTTGGCTCTCTTTCTCTATGTAGCCTATTTTAGATATTGACCAATTTAGAGACCATATTTTTCATATGGCTATTTCATCTCCCGATAATGGTTTTTATATGATATTGAGATGTCCTAGATTCATCTTCTAGATTTGTTGGATTTGTCTTCTTGTGATGTTTGTTCTTTGTGCTAATGTGGAAATTGGACATTCTTTTCTTACTGTGATGTGGTTCCTGTCTAAAGTGGAGTTAGAGAGAGTTAGACGCAGGTGGTCTTTCTTGTGATTGCTTCTTGCGTTGGCAAATTGGAAATTATTCATCTTGAGTTATTGGTTCATTTTTTGGAAGTGGTCATGACCTTGACATAGTTATAAGACTTAGTACTTTTTTCCTCGATGAGGTGAATCATGGTTTGTCTGAGTTATGACTGTCCTACTTGGGTGGATGAAGGAAATCCCCATTTTGGAGTTTGTTTATCCGAATGAGATTTGGTAGAGTGCTTCTCCTTGATTATATTTTCCTATGAGTATTCTTTGCCAAGATAGAGTATCAGACTGGTCATTTCTTGCTAAAGTTGCATTTCTTTAAGTTGTAAAAGTTTTTTGTATTACTAGTATGAGTTGTAGCCTTTGGGAGTTCTTGAGTTTGCTTTGACAGTTCATGCCCTCCTGCATGTATGAAGTTGATTACTTGTGTCGTTAGCTGGTTATTTATCCTCTTTTATGATTTTGTTCTTCAGCAATGTGTCGATTTTGGCTTGGGATTATTTAGCTCAGATATGTCAGATTTGGATAATACGGTCAATTTGAGTAGTTGACATTAATTATAATGCCCTGAGAGCACACCCTGGGCGTCACACAGTGCCTACAGTCTCGAGGCACCACAAGCTAACCCATGAGCTGGTACCTGCTGTGAGCACTAGATAACATAATCACAAATGCCAAAGATTACCGACTTACCATAAGATTTTAATAACTGAATTCAAAACTGAACTATAAGTTTCTAGAAATAATTGACTGAATCTGATAAGATACTAATAAACTAGATAACTAACAGTAATTTCTGAATACTGAATAACAGACTCTAATGTCTGATAAGCCTCTAAAACTAAATGACTGGGACTTAATGGGACATGCCCCAATTAACTCTAACTAACTACTTAACTGAGACATGAAATAAAGTAAGCCTGTGGTCAAAGTATGAGGATTCATCACTGCTACTTTTGAGAATCTGATATTAATCGCGAGATGGGAACTGAGAATTAGAACTTATGATATAATTCATCATTGCCCAAAATAAAAAGTATGCGATTAGTACTTTGAATGTACTGGTATGTTAAATGAGGTAGGTTGATAAGCACGGTTTCATGAATAGAACTAATAATTAACTGAATATGCATGTAAAGCATGGAGTACTGAATAGAGAGCATGAAATCTGTACGTACTGGGAATATGTGGATATTTGTAAATAGTGAGTATGGATGAAAATCTGTAAATACTGAAGATATGTGAAAATGTATAGATGCTGAGAATGCATGACCAAGCGTATAACATGAAGTGAGTAAATTGTGTAAAGTGAAATACTGAAATAACTAAAATATGTATGCTTTGATCAAACAACTCTAAGACTAAATAACTGAACTGGGATTGTAACTAAGACTGTATCTGAGACAGTGGGAGGTATCATCTAATCAAAATTCCCCAATTTGAGCTAATCATGGTCCAACCTGTAACCCCAGTTAGAAGGGTGTTAATACCGTGCGACGGGTACTAACACTGGTTGTGTGGATCTACTAAACTGATTTAATTTCCAAAGTACTAAGGGTGTCAAGCTTGAACTAATGGGTGACCCCTACGAGATATTCAAGCCTAATCTGATGTAACACCTCGAATCTGATACCCAGAATGCTACACGGTGCTAGCAATCCAAAAGGACCACAAGCTAACCCACTACTGATATCTGTAACTGAGCACAGTATAATGTACAATATAAATGCAAAATAAATGGGCTGAATAGAAATAATGTTCAAATATCTGATAAAACATAACATCTAGAAATATGGTATATCAATACCAAAACTGAAATAAACTATCTGAACAAGCTAGTCTGAAAGCCTCTAAATTATCTAAAAACTATGTAGTTGATAGGACATGTCCCCAACTAACTCCGTCTACTGAAAATGAAATAACGAAATAATGAAATAATCATGCTATCCTCAAATGATGAATACTCACTACAAATCTACTGCTACTGGCTGAATCTGAAGCAAAGTACGATCGGGAACTTGAGCGTCTGAATCAATGGTATAAAACACCATAATACAGATGCAAAGTATGCTTTAGGACGTCTGAATGTACTGGTATACAAAGTGAGGTAGGTTGAATGCATGGGGTTCATATGCATGAACAATACTAAATGACTGAATAACAAGAATATGAGAATAGATGCATCAATACGTAACTATAAATGAGATCATGATAATACTGACTACTGAGTCAGAATAATAATAACATGAGTTTCATATAACTGATACACTGTTAACTAAGTAACTATGTCTGATAGTCCTGATTCTGATAGAACTAGCTGAGTTTCATACTGAACTGAGATACTGTATCTGACAGTCCTGAATTTGAATAACTATCTGAGATTTTTTACTGAGACTAAGACTGAGACTGTGGGAAGTAATAATTTAACCGACATGCCCCAAATCTGAACTGGTGGGGGTCCAATATGTAACCCCAATTGGAAAGGTGTCAGTACTGTGCGATGGATAAAGACAAGCTGTAAGTTAACACTTTCTGGCAGGGAGCTGTTTCGTCAGCCCATCCTAGTAGTAAAACTCAAATGAGATGTATAATTCCTAGACTAGTAGGGGTACATCTCAACCTACGCTGGCTACGTAGTTCTGGAATGCAAGGATTTCTTCTAAGGATCACACCCTCTACTGGCTGTTAAATGAGCCCTCATCCCTAGATTATCTCAGTGCTGAATTCTACTATAATACCCCGCAAAGTCCTCTTCTAATCTAAGCGTTAGAGCATGTTCAGTAAAGCGGAAATCTGAGTCTAAAAGTTTCAAAAATATCTCCCTAAGTATGAAATACTTTGAATTGTGTGGAATTTTCCTAATTTCTGCTTTTTACCATGTAGATCATTGAATAAGCTTTCCATTGATACAAAATTCTCCCAAATCGGACACTTAGGTAAAGAGTTAGAGCTATTTTCGTGAGATAGTGTGCCACTTGGCACTTTAGCGCATCGCGGAGCCAGCCAAAATGGCAATTGTAAAAAACCAGTGATCCTTCGTGATTATGACGCATCGCACCAAGGGTTAATTTTAGAATTTGTCAAAATTCCAATGAAACTCTGAGATTCCACCGCGTCGCGGTATAGTTCCAGTTTGCAATCAAGATGGCAACGTGATTTCCATTGCGTCGCGCCATCGTACAGTTTCCCAATTTTCTGATTTCCAGTAAGCTGATGCAATTATGGCGCATCGCGCCAGCATGTAAAATTGGGATTTTTCATCTTAATTCTAAGGCCTTTTTGATCTTTTTCCCCTTTTCCCTAGCCTTTATAAATACTCGGTTGAGGGATCTCAGCTTCATTTCTCTCCTTCCACCCAAAAACTAGGGTTTCCTAAATCAAATCCTCTTTTCTCCTTCAATCAAAAATTGAGAAAAGAGAGAACCAAAAGGGATCAAGAAATCTTTCTATGAACTTTCAAGAAAAGAGTTTCCCTAGGTATGTAGATGTTGATTCTTGGGTCCCTTTGATCCAAGAAACTCAAGTACCGTTTTCTAAAACTCAAAGATTTTATGTTTAGGAGTTGTTAATGATTCATGTGAGTTGAAATTGATGTTACATGTTTTGTTGAGTTTTGATTTATGTTTATTTACAAGAATCATGAGCTCTGACCCTAGTATGTGGAAGCCATGTGATGTTTGTGATAAACCCTCTTGAAGTTGTTT
The DNA here is from genome assembly GCF_002878395.1 of Capsicum annuum. Lineage (NCBI taxonomy): Eukaryota > Viridiplantae > Streptophyta > Magnoliopsida > Solanales > Solanaceae > Capsicum > Capsicum annuum. Next base: position 87,764,590 of record NC_061115.1, on the reverse strand, counting down.
TCTATGTGATGTGTTCATGTCCTTTGGGTGTAGAAATGGTCGAATAAGTGAAGCATGTCCCCCATAAGTTTGATAAAGAGCTTAGGTGAGGCACAAGTTCCATTATAGTATCTTTAATAGGAAACCTCCAAATTGGGAGCTAGTCCATGCATGCCTAGTGTTTGATAAAATGCCTCAGTGAGTGAAATGTGCCATGATAGTATGAAATCCCCAAGTAGGTGTAAACCTGTACTTGCTTAGTGTTGTTGAAATTCCTTAACGAACAAGTTGATATATGATGGTTGTAAATCCCCCAATTATGTGCTCCTTGATATATGTTAAGCTTTTAATTCATGCCAAGTGGTTAGCAAGTAAGTTATGATACGATAGTGTAAAGTTTTCCCCAAATCATGTGATGTCCAAATACATGTCAAGACTAATTTAGGTGTGAAGTACTTGAGGTAAGACCTTGTTGAAGGAAGTATAATCTAGTAGCATGTTTCCCTACACTAGTATATGTTGATGTTTCCTTAATGTTTGACAAGATGCCTTAATGATTGTAAAAGTGAAGGTATGTTATATTTCCTAAATACTTGAAGAGATGCTTTAGTGATAATGATGATGAATGAATGAAGGTGATGATGAATGAACGATTGTGATGATGATGATGATGAATTAATAGTTGTGAGGATGGAGGAATGATTATGCTTTATTTTATGTTATCGAGTCCAGGGGGAAGTTATACCTGACAATTTAGCTGCTTTCTAGAGCCTGTGTTAGTTTTACTATAATTCCAGTTAAGCCATGACTCTTTGAACTCAGTGAATTATAGAATGCTGTATTCTCATACAGTTACAGAACTTAAGAAAGTTCAATAATCTCAGTTATCTCAATAATCTCCATATCGCTAGTGATCTAGCCTCAGTCATGTAAACAGCTCAGATCTAATAGTATTCAAGTGTGCAATTCTAATCTCAGAAGTGATTTAAGCAATCTATTCAAGCTCTATATCATCAGTCAAATATGGTGATTCAATACCATTTCCGTCAGATACGAAACTAAAAGATCTCAGCATAGCTCAGTCAGATCTTTTGATAAACATGATCTGTATCAGATTCAGTTTAGTTGTGTTTAGTTAAGAATTCTATCAGATTCTTTCAGTTGGGAGTAGAAACTAGCACAAAGCAAGGGAAGGGATGGCAGCTCCTCCCGTCAACGAGAGAGAGAGCAGAGTCGTTAATAGCAATCCTTGACCTCCAGAACTACATAGCCAGTGCAGGATACAGGAGTGACTATCAGGTAAAGGCTGTCACCTCCAGAGAGAGAGTATTTGACTATTATATTTCCATTGGTCGCTTCATGGTAAGGTTCATCCGCTAGAGATGATTGACCAGAGAGAGGTCTTTACCCGTGGTATGGTATTGACACCCTTTAAGCTGGGATTAAAGGTTGGACCCAACCTGTGGTAGGTTGAGACATGTCGGCTAAGTAACTACTTCCCACAGTTTTAGTTTCAATTTCAGATTTAGTCTCAGTCTCAGTATCAATCTCCAGAAATCAAGACTGTCAGATACAGTCATCTATCTCTTTAAGGAACTCAGATAGTTCCATTGATTCATGGACCATCCATTAGATAGGCTTGGTCTCATATACAGTTATTTGATATCATATTCAGAGATATGCCTCCAGACAGGCTTGGTCACAGTCTCAGATTCTATTGAGTATTCTTGTTGTCAGATTCATATATGATCATTTCCATACCATTGATAATAGCTTTCTTAATCATCCGTTAGAAAGGTTGATCTTTAATCTTGTAAGTCGAGAGTAGTAAGCTCAGAATTCAATCATCGATGTAAGTATATCCAATTTCTCAGTCATTAATATCAGATGAGTCATTATCTCGGTTTATCAGGGTCAGTAGTCAGTTTAGTCTGTAGTAAGGCAGTATCTGAGTCTCAGTGTCTAGAGTTGTGATGATTGTGACTATGGTCTATGTATTCATGTATGTGTATGTATTCTCGTGCGGCATTTTCATGATTATTCAGCTAGATATTATGCATGCATGAGACCTTGCATTTAGCCTTACCCTATCTACATACTCAGTACATCCTTGTACTGACATATTTGTGTTATGGTGTTTTATTTGACACCATAGGTAGGCACAGGATCTAGAGTTTCCTTAGCAGTTCAATCCCAGCCAGCAGTAGTAGCCATAGCTGTGAGTCCTCTTCTTTCAAGGACAAATCTCATTTTACTATTATTATATCAACTTTTGTTTACTTTCAGTTGATGGAGTTAGTTGGGGACATGTCCCATCAACTCCACAGTTTAGATAGTTTAGAGGCTTTTTAGATAGATGTTTTAGTATTTAGTTTTCAGTTTTGTGTATAAATAGATGTGTTCAACCTTATGGCTAGTTTCCACATTTATTTTAGATATTATATAGTGCACTGGTACAAATATCAGTTAAAGGGTTAGCTTGAGGTCTTTCAGGTCATAAGCACCGTGTGACGTCTTACGATGGGATCTTAGGGCATTACACCTACTCCCAACTGAAGAGGCACTGAACTAATTTCCTAGTTCATAATATGCTTGACTAAGTTGTCGCTGATTGTGTTACTGACTGAACTAGACTAATTTCACTAAGTTTCATTGACTGACAAAATACTACTGAGATCTGATAACGAATTGAGATACTGTGTATAGTGAAGGGCTGGACTAAACTAAATTTACTGAGTTTTCCTAAGTCATGTGACTAACTTAATTCTAAGGATCTTCGTTTGACTGAGAGTATATTAAAAACCGATGTTGACTCTAGGCACACAGCTAAATAGTCGGGTACAAGTACCCCGAGAACTCGATAGCATGAAACTAACAAGACATGACACTTATTTAAATACATAACCATAGGCCACACAATTCATTATACAATCATTTGGAGATTTATATTCATAATCTTGTACCTGGATAGGAATGCATTAAAACATAACATAATTTCACAATTCTAGTCTCGTGAGCATTCCATGAAACAACTATAAGACATATATTTAGCGTAAGAGTCATTTTTAACATCTAGTTGTAGCCCAAGTTCAGCTTTTCGATCAACAAAGGGTCATAAAACACAATTCTACTCACTTAGGCATTTTATCAAACACATGGGATGCATATACTTAGGCTTGGGCATGAACACTAAACAATTACATCTTGGTTACTTTACTCAACTCAATTTCATAAAATTCAACCCACATGCTAACATAATAACAAGGGATACATAAAGATTCCATCATGAAACTATACAAATCAACAACATGGATAGAATTTCAATCCACAACATGAAGATCATTATTTAATCTTAAAAAAGTGGTTTCTTGATCTCCAAGGATGAAAGGGATCCTTTGATGAACACTTTACATACCTAGGTGGATGATTTTTTGAAGATTGATATAGAAAACATTGAATCCTTAGCTTGAAATTGATTACCAAGGGTTTCTTGTACTTGACAAATTGTGGAATAAGAATGTATTTAGAAAAAAGAGGGCTAAATTTTGTGTTTATGAGGGCTGAAGGTCGAGGAAAATGACCTAATTACCCTTAAGGACGTGGTCACTTAATGAATAAAATTGGGCACCGATTCGTTAAGCGATGCGGAGCATCAATGGCGTTGACGTGCTACTCGATACGTCGCACCATGATCGTGCCAAGACTCAGTGCTTTTGGCTCTGGAAACTTTTAACCATGTTAACCAACACGATAGGCGACGTGGCGCGCCAAGATCATTTTGTTCAACTTTTTTGAGACACCAAACGTGGTCTAAAAGAGGTCCAAAAAAACAAAAACTTATCTAAGAACACCTATTGACCTCCTGCTCATGAATTAGCAAAAATATCGACCATTAAAGAACATTAAAGTCATGAAATGAGATTTTTAACTTTCGAAGGCCAAAATGAAACTATGTTTGGAAACTTAGCTAAACTTTTCAAAGTCTGGGACCCCCTTGACAAGCCTAAAGGAATGAATTAATCTTAGGAATTTTTTGGGGTCTTATAATATCTCCCTCTTAGGATTATTCGTCCTCGAATGGGACCAACTGAGATGGGAGAAATGACAAGCTGAAGTACATACTGAATATGTACAACTAAAACATTAGTACATAAAATACATGACTAATTAGATGAATGTATTATACTGAACATGCATATCTGATGCATGAATAGCTGACTTAATGAATGAATGACTAGGATTATTGGTAAGCTGAATTTATCAAGATGAGCATGCATATCTGATGTGTGAATACATGACTGAAATGACATATAAAATATATGATTGAATATACAATGGTGACTGATACCAAGTTTATAATGAGAATCTGAGTATGAAATTGAATACCAAGTTTGTAATGGAATCTGAACATGGAACTGAGTGAAATCATAGAATACTGTTACCTTAAATTGAAAATACTAATGAACCCGAGATAACTTACTGGGCACGCGTGAATGGAACACGGGAACATATCTAAGACTAAAACATGGTCTATAAACTGAATAACATGATCTGAACTGAGCACCTTGAAAATATGGCTTGCGGCTGAGGTCGGAGTTTGAGGGTCAACTTATGAGTACCCTTTACTCCTAATTGTATTCATTATAAGGAGAGAGAGTGGCATGTTTATGTTAAGAAATTTCGGGGGATTATAGTGTATCTTCTCCTTGGGACATATGTCCCTCAAAGAATACTGATTTTGCTGAGATACTGAGGAAAACTAGGGTGATGCACAAGATACCTACGAACAAAATTGTGACTGAATATTTGGGATATGAAACTAAGACGTGATACATGAACTAAGCTGAGAACGTAACTACCTAGTTTGTCCGTCTTAGAATGATCACATTTGTGGGACTCTGGATAATGCAACTTGATGGAACGAAGGAAAACCACGCCATCTGAACTTGTTCGCCTGATTGCTAAATTGAATTACTGGCTGCTTAAACTAACTCATACTAAAAACTTAAACTTATCTGAAGTACTTATCCGACACTCTTTCAACTATACTCTTAACCTTAGTACAACACATCACTCGACACTACCAAAAATATTCACATGGATATTGAGCAGGACTGCTTAAATATACTGCTCATCTAATTAACTAAAAGACTGATAAGTAAATACTAGGTCTACAAGACTTAATTAAACTTAGTTTGAAAAATAAATTGAAAATGTAGAGTATAATGCATAGAAGGTAATGACTGACTGGGTAACATGATATAACTGAGCATGAGTAAGTAAAAACTGTATTACCTTATGAATGAAAGATTAGGCGTCTAACATATTTTAGAAATATATTGTAAACTAGGGTACTGAAATACTAATAACTAAGTGACTGATGGCAATATACTATGGTCGGGAAATCCCGAAACTAAACTAAGTTACTGAACTAATTATTGGGGTAAGATTGGGACTGAGATTATAGCTAAGATGGTAATTGAGATAAGACTTTAACCATAACTAAGAATGTAACTGAAATTGAATGATAGTTTCTAATAACCAATGTTTTGACTTGTACGGAAGTACTGAATTTTTATGGCTAAGTAAATGATAACTGAAAGCCATGGTCTTGTAGGACTATCTGAGTCCTTTATTGAATATTGAATACTGAACCTACGCTGTAACTGAGGCTTGAGGGATAGAGCATCAACACCATGGATTCACCAAGGGATCTAAACTTGGAGTATACATGACATAATCTAAGTTTGGCTGATCTGTAGGAGTGGAGCATGAGTCATGAGTTGCATGACCTGAACTTGGAATTTTTGTGTTCATGGGACATAATTTGTAAAACTGGGTGAACTGGAACTCATTATACTAGGAACTTGAAACACATATTATTCTACGAAAAACGTGTGGATATAAGCTGTATTCATGGGACTGAAAAATAAAGCATGCGTAAGTATCATAATGGTTGAAGTACAAAATATTGCACTATGGTAGGAATGGGTTGGAAATCATCTTCACTTATAGATTTCCTACACATACTGGTATTACTACTAGAACCTGAAGGCTTCTTTCTAAGATATCATAATTGGATAGTCGCTGTATACGAACAGGCTATGATAGGCTGAACCAATGGGTGGAGACTGAGAAAAGTCCTATTAATATTTGGTTTGACCTTAAAGTTGATGGCTATGTTAAGAGTTACAAAATGAAAAAAGCTCCTCAATCTGAAGAAACATGAACATATAAATGAGTGTTTAGTAACATACCAGTGGCTGCATAAGAAGTATTTTTTTGATTCTGTTGGGACTGAAGAGCATAGAGTTTTTTCGAGTGTTGCCCACTGATAGAGCTTGAATTTGCACCCTGCTGATTCAGGTGACCGGACTGGGCTAAAATAAGACCGTGCTGACATTGAGGGTCAATTTTAGGACAACATTTGACCTTGTTACCTTACTCTCCACATCCGAAACACACATCACTACCGGCTCTATACACCCCCTTATGATACTTACCACACTCTTCTCAAAGAGGATTAATAAACCTCCTAATCTATGCTAAGTTGAGGATAGAATTGGGACTAAAAGCTTCTGACTATGCTAAGAACGGTTACCACCTTGCAACCTTGGTTGAGAAAAATTATAGCTACCTATTTTGGCTCTCTTATTCTCTTCCTCCTTCTTATTAAGCTTCTTCTCTGCAATTTATTGAGCATGGACCATAAGCCTAGATGTGTACATCTTTTTAATCAACATCACAGTCCTGCACTTCTTAACCACTCTACCTGATACCCCAGACACAAGCTTGCTCATTCTAGATTTACTGTCTTCTACTATATGGGGAGCATACCTGGCTAACTGAGTAAACTTAAGGGAGTATTCTTTTACGCTCATGCTACCTTATTTGATATTAATGAACTTTAACACTTTGGATTCTTTATGCTCTAGGGGAAAGAATTGTTCTAGGAAGGTAGTAGCAAACTCTTTCTACTCTATTGGATCTGTATCTATACCTCTGTCTACCTTCCAATGCTAAAACTACGTATGAGATACATCTTGTAGTTGATAAGTGGCTAACTCATAACTCTCACTGGAAGTCACTCCCATGATATCTGTGACATTTTGAACTTGGTCGAGGAACTCCTGTGGATTCTCTTCGAATTTATAACTTGAGAAAAGGGGAGCATTTATTCGGGTGAATTCCTGAATCCTGGATGCAGCAGAATTGGCCAATGAGTTGGTTGGAATAGTAGCTAGCCATTCATTCTGAGTTATGATAGACTTGGATAGAGTAGTGAATACAGTCCTGAATTCTGCATAGAAGACATACTCGTCCAGGGGATCTGCCTGAACGGGCTGAGGGGCTAACTAATTTTTGTTTCTTCTTTTGGGAGGCATATTCTATAAACGTAAAGGAAGAAACGAATTAGACTAAATTTAAATTTGAGTTTATGATCAGTGGCATGACATGAATACTGAAAGAAGGGAAATTGTTCCTAAAATATCTTATAGCCTCTGTACGTAAATATGGCGCGCAACACACCCATGCATAAGACTAAACTAGATGCAGATTTTAAGATTTCCTAGGACTCTATTGAACCTTAGTATTTGATACCAAGTTTGTAATGTCACGAATTTGATACCCAAAATGCTACACAGATCTAGAAATCTTGAAGGATAACAAGCTAACCCATGACTGATATCTATAACTGAGCACTGCCTAATGTACTATATAAATACAGAATAAAATGGCTAAAATGCCATAAGGTTCAAACATATGATAAAACATAACATCTAGAAATACGGTATATCAATACCAAAACTGAAATAAACTGTCTGAATAATCTAGTCTGAAAGCCTCTAAACTATCTGAAAACTATTGTGTTTATGGGACATGTCCCCAACTAACTCCGTCTACTAAAAATGAAATAATGAAGTAATGAAATAATCATACTATCCTCAAATGATGAGGACTCACTGCAAATCTACTGCTACTGGCTGAATCTGAAGCTAAGTGCGATTAGGAACTTGAGCGTCCAAACCTACAGTGTAAAACACCATAACACAGATCCAAAGTATGCCTCAGTACATCTGAATATACTAGTATGCAAAGTGAGATAAGTTGAATGCATAGGGTTCATATGCATAAACAATACTAACTAACTAATAAACATGAATGTGAGAATACATGCATGAATATAAAACTGTAAATGAGATTGTGATAATACTTACTACTGAGTATGAATACTGATAACATAAGTTTCATATAAATGATATACTGTTAAAAGAATGACTGTGTCTGATAGTCCTAATTCTGCTGGAACTAGCTGAGTTCGATACAAAACTGAGTGACTGTATCTGGCAGTCCTAAATTTAAAGAACTATCTGAGTTCTTTTACTGAGACTAAGACTGAGACTGTGGGAAGTAATCATCTAACCGACATGCCCTGAATTTGAACTAGTGTGGGTCCAAGCTATAACTATAGTTGGAAGGGTTTCAGTACCGTGCCATAGGTAAAGACAAGTTGTGAGTTAACCTTCTCTGACAGGGAGCTTTTCCATAAACCCTTCCAAGTAGGAAAACTCAAATAAGATTTATGATCCATAGCCTCGAAGGGGTACATCTCAACCTACACTGGCTACGTAGTTCTAGAACGCATGGATTGCTTCTAAGGATCACACCCACAACTGGATGACAGGTGAGCCCTCATCTCTGGGTTCACTCAGTGCAGAATCCTACTCCCAACTGAATAGACGCAGAACTGATTTCCTAGTTCACACTAGGCTTGACTAAGCTGACACTGATCGTGTTACTAACTAAACTAAACTGATTTCACTAATTTCCATTTACTAATGGAATACTACTAAGATCTAATAACTAACTGAGATACTGAGTACTATGAAGAACTGGACTAATACTGAGTTTACTGGGTTTTCCTGAATCTGTGACACACTGAATTCTAAGGGTCATGGTTTGAATATTAGTATATTAAAAACTAATGCTGGCTCTAGGCATATAACTAAATTGTAGGGTACAAGTATCCGCAGGACTCGATAGCATAAAACTAATAAGACATGACACTTCTTTGAATACATAACCACAAGTCACAATTCATAATACAATCATTGAGGGATTTCATTAAGCACTTGATATTCATAATCTTGTGCATGGATAGGAAGGCATTCAAACATATCATAATTTCACAATTCTAGCCTCATGATCATTCCATCAAACAACTATAATACATAGATTTAGCATAGGAGTCATTTTCAACATCTAGTTGTAGCCTAAATTCACCATTTAGATCAACAAAGGGTCATAAAACACAATTCTACTCACTTAGGTATTTTGACAAACACATGGGATGCATATACTTAGGCTTGGGCATGAATACTAAACAATTACATCTTGGCTATTTTAATCAACTTAATTTCATGAAATTCAATCCACATGCTAATATAATATCAAGGGATACATACAGATTCCATCATGGAAACCATAAAAATGAATAACATAGATACAATTTCAATCCACAACATGAACATCATTATTTAAACTTTAAAAAAATGGTTTCTTGAACTCCAATGATGAAAGGGATCCTTGGATGAACACTTTACATACCTAGGTGGATGATGTCTTAAAGATTGATGGAGGAATTCTTGAAGATTAAAATAATAGGAAAGGAATGTTTTAACCGTGGGCGACACTGGAATCACGTCGCGACGTGGTGCAATCACGTTGCGACCTTGTTTGCAACCAATCTCACCTTGACGGGGTGGTATCACGTAGGATCATTGGAAATTAACAATTTAAACTAAGACTATAGCGTGATGTCCCAACATCGTGGAGGGCCACTAGTTTTTGACAATTACCATCTAGACTAGCTCCGCGATGCACAAAGGGTCAAAATGATGGTGTTTAACGACTGAAACTTAAAATTGCCATAATTTTTCCTAGCTATCGGATTTGGAAAAATTTTATGTCATTGGAAAGCTAATTCAATTTTCTACGCAATGGCAAGATCTAAACTAAAAATAATGAGTGTTTTGAAAATTTTAAAACATTTTATATATGAATAATCATGTATTGGGACTTAGATTATGCTGAGGAAAATGCGGGGTATTACAGTATCTCCCCTTTGGGATTCATTTGTCCTTGAATAAGACTGGTTAAGCTGAGGGAAAACTGATGGACTGAGCTAACACACTGAACATACATATTTGATGCATGGAATGCATGACTTAACTGACTCATGAATGCATGATTAACATGAACATGATGTCCAACTGAAACTGAGCATGATATAGAGAAATATTAAGAAGATTAGTACCTTATACAGAATTTGGATTTGTAGAGAAAATATGAGGGTACTTGGTTTGCATATCTGCTTTTGTTTCCCAAGTGGCTCCCTCAGTAGAATGATTCCACTAAAGAACTTTGACCAATGGAACTTCTTTGTTCCTTGGTCAACGAACTTAATAATCAAGAATTTTGACTGGAACTTCCTCAAAGGAAAGATTTTTTTGAATATCTACACATTCTAAGGGAACAACTATAGCTGTATCACCAATATACTTTTTTAACAATGATACATGGAACACTGGGTGTAACGAGGCTAAATATGAAGGCAACTCAAGCTTGTAAGCTACCTTTCCAAAATTACTTAGATTTTTAAAGGGACCATTATATTGGGGACTAAGTTCTCCTTTCTTGCTGAATCTCTTCACTCCCTTCATGGGAGATATTTTCAAGTACATAAAATCACTGACCTTAAAATCGAGATCCTTTCTCCTCAAATCAACATATTATTTATGTCGGCTCTGGGCAGCCCTAACCCTTTCTCTAATCAACTGAACCTTTTCTAATGTATGAAACACCAAGTCAGGCCCTACAACTGTGGTCTCACTTACTTTAAACCAACCAATTGGAGATATACATCTCATACCATAGAGAACCTCAAATGGAGCCATATAGATACTAGAATAATATTTGTTATTATATGCAAATTTAATCAAAGGAAAGTGGGCATCCCTACTACCTTTAAAATCAACTATGTATGCTCTCAACATATCTTCTAGAATTCGAATGGTCCATTCTACTTGACCATCTTTTTGAGGGTGGAAATCTGTACTTAGATGGACTTGGGTACCAAGACCCTATTGGAATGTTTTTGAGAAGTGAGAGGTAAGTTGGGTACCTCTATCTAAGATGATAGACAAGGGAACACCACACAACCTGAAAAATTCTCTAAGATCGAGTTTGGCATAGTCCTCGACTGAATAATATGTATGGACTAGAAAGATATGATAACACAAAGATAATCATACTGATGACGAGTATGAGGCAAACCCATCACAAAGTGCATGTTAACTTCCTCCTATTTTCAAGTGGGAATACCGAACTCCTACATAGAACCACTAGGCTTCTGGTGCTCAATCTTAACATGATGGAACATAGAGCATTTAGCTACAAACTCTGTAATATCCCTCTTTATCCCACTCCACTAATAGATCTCATGCAAATTGTAGTACATTTTTGTGGCCCCTAGATAAATAAAGTAACACGCACCATGTGCTTCTATAAGAATTCGTTGCCTCAAATCTTTTACACCAAGCATACACAATCTAACCTGGCAACGTAATACACCATCTCTCTCTTGGGAGAAAACCTCCATATTCTGATCTCTGACTAATTCTTTCAACTTAACTAGACTGGGATCTCATTTTTCATTCACCTCGGAAACTAGAGATGACTCTGAGCTACTCTGCACCTATACACTATCTTCTACTAAATCGAGTAAGTAGAAACTTAGTCAGGCAAGCTAAAGAACTTCCTGAGATAACTAATTCTTTCCATCCTCAGCATGAGCAACACTACCCGTCTACAACTTACTGAGAGCATCAGGGACTACATTGTCCTTGCTCGGATGATATAGAACACTCATGTCATAATCCTTCAATAACTCTAACTACCTTCTCTGAAGTAGATTTAAATCATTATGAGAGAACACATACTTTAGGATTTTATGGTCAGTAAAAACATCAAAGTGCACCCCATACAAGTAATGCCTCAAAATCTTTACGGCGAATATTACTACTGCTAACTCACGATCATGAGTTGGATAATTCTTCTCTTGAGGTTTAAGTTGTCTAGAGGCATAGGCTATGACCTTAACTTTTTGCATGAGGAAACAACCCAAACCTACTTTAGATGCATCACAATGCACAATAAACCTATCTAAAGCATTTGGCAAGGTAAGAATTGGGGCTGAGGTGAGTTTAGTCTTCAACTCCTAAAAAATCTTCTCACAAGGATCTGACCACTAAAACTTAACATTTATTAGAGTCAATCTGGATATGGGGGATGCAATATAAGAAATTACTTCAACAAACCAATGGTAATTGCCAGGTAAACCCAAGAAACTCCTGATGTCTAATGGAGAGATGGGTCTATGCCAGTTTCTCACCGCTTTAGTATTTTGTGGATTGATTCTAATGCCATCACTGGAATTAATATGGTCATGTAAAGCTACTGATCTTAGCCAAAATTTACAGTTATGAATTTATCAAATAAATGGTGAGCACTAAGAGTTATTAACACTATTTTAAGATGGTCTGCATGATTAGTTTTAATATGGGAGTAAACAAGAATGTCATCAATGAAGACTATGATGAACATGTCAAAGTGCTACTTGAAAACTCAATTCAACAAGTCCATGAAGGTTGCTGGGGCATTCGTTAGACAAAAGGTCATAACTACAATCTTAAAGTGACCATACCGGGTTCGAAAAGCTATTTTTGGAATGTCACATTCCCTGACTCTAAGCTGATGATAGCTTGATTTGATGTCTATCTTTGACAAGTAGGTGGCACCCCGAAGTTGATTAAATAAGTCATCGATTCTAAAAAATGGATATATGTTCTTGACTATGACTTTGTTCAACTTATGGTAGTCTTTGCATATTTTTAGAGAACCATCTTTCTTAAGCACGAATAGAATAGGTGCACCCCACGGGGAGATACTGGGTTAGATGAATACCTACTAGAAGATCCTTTAACTGTTCTTTTACTCTTTGACTTCTACTGGAGCCATTCTATATGGCGGAATAGATATAGGTTGAATATCTTGAAGAAGGTCTATTCCGAAGTCGATTTCCCTTTTGGGAGAAACTCTAGGAAGATCTTTAGGAAATACATTTGAGAATTCATTTACTATTGGAACTTATTAAAGAGTTGAAGTTTCTGAGTTAGAGTCTTTTACACAAGATGGTAAATACAACCTATCGATTTTATGTTTCTCTCTCAGGTACGAAATGAACTGTCCCCTAAGAGCTGTAGTACTACCCCTCCATTCAAGGATTGGTTCATTTGGGAACTAGAAATAAACTATTCTATTTCTACAATCAACTAAGGCATATCATAAGTGGAGCCAATCCATGCTGAGAATGACGTCAAAATCCATCATCTCTAAATCCACGATATCAACAAAGGTAACTGTCTTAGATATTATGACTGGATAGTTCCTGTATACCTATATAGCTATAATGGAAACACTTACTGGGATAGACACTAAAAATATCTCGGCTAGAGTTTCTAGACTGACTCTAAAATTGACGGCTATATTTGGAGTTACAAAAGAAAAAAAGCTCTAGGGTATAGTAAAGCATAAACATGTAAGTGAAAGACCAACAACGTAGGAGTAACTACATCAGGAGAATTTTACTAATAGTAGAGGTGTTGAAGAGCATAAAATCTATTCAGACGCTAACCACTGGTAGCACTAGAAGCAACACCCTATTAAGTTGGTTGACCGTATGGAACTAAAGACTGATTGGGATGGCCTTATTGGCTCACATCCCTACTTTTCTGAGCAACTAACCGACACTCTTCAATCCGATGACATGGCTTTCAACACTCGAAGCACACATCACTACCCGATCTATACTAACACTGATGGTGTCTGCCATATTTCTAACATAGAGGATTTTTATGAGCACTGCTAACATTGACCTGGGACATAGAGCTTGGTGCTTTATCCCTATTGTTATTTCTGAATTTAGGTATGAGAGAACTGGCTAAAGAGGGTACTGGGGATGAAGACGTCTAATGAAACTGAGGACGATTGCTACCCTCTAACTTTGGCTGACTTAAGTTAAAACTACCTGTCCTAGCCTTCTTATTTTCTGTATCCCTTTCCTTAACCTCCTACTTCTCTATCTGTTGAGCATGGACCATCATCCTAGACAAGTCCACCTACTGAATTAGCATTACGATCCTGCACTTCTTGACCATACTATCAAATACACTGGACACAAACTTACTTATCTTGGTCCTGTTATCAACTACCACGTGAGGAGCATATCTAGCTAACTGAGTAAACTTAAGAGAATACTCCCTCATGCTCATTTTACCCTGCCTTAATTTAATAACCTCTAACACCTTGGCCTCCTACAACTCCAATAGGAAAAATCTATCTAATAAAACTGTGGAAAACTTTTCCCATTCTACAGGCCCTGCATCTACCACCATATCAACCTTCTACTGCTTGAACCAATTATGGGGTACATCCTGCAACTTGTATGTAGCCAACTCAGCACTCTAACTAGATGTCACCATCATAGAATCTATGACCTTTTGAACCATATCTAAGAATTCCTATGGATTTTCTCCAGACTTGGATCCTGTGAAAGAAAGAAGATTCATCTGGGTGAAATCCTGAATTTTGGTTCCAACAGTATTAGCCACTGGGTTGGCTAGAATAGCATCTGACCAATCATTTTGTGCTGCTACAGAGTTTGCTAGGGTAGTGAATGCAACTCTGAATTCTGCATAAGAGACATAATTGTCTAGAGGATCTTCTTTGATGGTCTGAGGGGCTGGCTGGTTTCCTGTTCTTCTCTTGGTCTTCTTGGGAGGCATGTTCTGTAATCTGAAGGAAGAAATGTATTAGATAGGGAGTTTAAAGATGACATAAATACTGAAAGAAGCAAAACTTTTTCCTAAACACCTTGGAGCCTCTCATCCATAATTGTGGTGCGCTACACACCCATACAAGATACTCTAGTTGATGTGGCTTTCTGACTTCCTAGTAAACTTTAAAATCTTAATCTCTGATACCAAGTTTGTAACGCATCGAGAGTAAACCCTAGGTGTCAGACAATGCTTACGGTCCCGAGGAACCATTTGCTTACCCATGAGCTGGTACCTACTCTAACCATTGAATAACATGATCTTAAATATGGAAGAATATTAACATTCCATAAGGTTTTAATAACTAAATTCAAAAGTAAAATATTAGTCTATAGAAATAAATGACTAAATCTGATAAAGTACTAATAAACTGGATAACTATCTATAATGTCTAAATACTAAATAAATGACTATAATGTCTAAGAAGACTATAAAATTGAATGATTGGGAGTTGATGGGACAGGCCCCAACTAACTCTAACTAATAACTAAACTAAGACATGAAATAAAGTAAGCCTATCATCAAAATATTAGTACTCACCACTGATACTGGTGAGAACCTGTTAAGTGTAATCGTGATCCAGGAACTGAGTATCAGAACCTATTATATAATATATCATAGCACAAAATAAAAGTTATATAATCAATAATTTAAATGTAATGGAATACTAAATGAGGTAGGTTGATATGCATGGTTTTATGAATAGAAATAATAATTAACTGAATATGCATGTCAAGTATGTAGTACTGAATAGAGAGCATGAAATCTATAGGTATTGGGAATATGTGAAAATTTGTAAATACTGAGTACGTATAAAAATCAGTAAATACTGAAGATACATGAAAATTTGTTTATACTGAGGATGCATGACCAATCATATAACATGAACTGAGTAAAATCTGTAAACTAAAATACTATAATAATTGAAATCAATATGCTTTGGTCAAACAACTCTAAGACTGAATAACTAAACAAGGACTGTAACTGAGACTGTATTTGAGATTGTGGGAGGTATCGTCTAATCGACATTCCTAAATTTGAGCTAATCGGGGACCAACCTATAACCTAGTTAGAAGGGTGTTAATACCATTTCAAGGGTACTAAGGCTAGCTGTGTGGATCCGCTAAACTGATATAATGCCAAAAAGACTAAGAGTGTCAATCCTGAACTAATGGGTGACCCCTGTGAGATAGTCAAGCGTAATCTGCCAGGTGACTTCTTATATCCTACACTGTCTATGTAGTTCTAGAGTATAGGTACTGCTACTAACGACTCTGCCTATCTGATGGGGAAGCCACCATCCCTACACTTACTCAGTGTTAAATCCTACTTCCTACTAAAAGGCACTAGAATGCTAGATTTTTCTGAGTTTAACTGACTAATATTTGACCATTCTGATAATGCTCATAGTATGTTATGAAGAATATTATGTAATGTACTAATAATATACTACTTAAAAAACAATGGTTTTCAGGCATTCAATACCCCTGGACAAAAAAACAACAATTATAAAATAACACTAATG
This sequence comes from Capsicum annuum, assembly GCF_002878395.1. Lineage (NCBI taxonomy): Eukaryota > Viridiplantae > Streptophyta > Magnoliopsida > Solanales > Solanaceae > Capsicum > Capsicum annuum. The sequence goes on along the minus strand of NC_061115.1, from coordinate 87,748,129 downwards.
CTTGGGGGACAAAGCATGAAGGCTTTTATTTAATCAGTCGCTCTTGTAGGCATTTTATGAAACACTTGAAGTTCATGGTTTGAAAAAATCATAGTAATGTCATGTAACTTATAGAAATAGCATGAATTTGAGATAGTAGTATAAAATCATGGTTTAATTCAATAAATAATAATAGTAAAACCTGGAGGATTAAACAACAATAGCAATTTCAATGAATCATGGTATAAAATCAATAGTACATGGAGATTCATGGGTGAAATCACAATTTAAAATCAATTAACTTGCGAATATCAAAATTTTATAATTTAAATAGGATACTTGGACTCCACGGACGAAAGGAATCCATTGATGAATGTCTAACATACCTTAACTAACGAATTTCTTGAAGTTCCTGGTGAATTATTGAGTGTTGGCCTTGAATTTGAGAGCTAAGGTTTATATTTTAGAGAGAAAGCACTAGAATTTTAGGGGGAAATTAAGTGAATAATGAATTTAAAATGTTTTTAGGGCTTAAATACCACACCCGGGTGGATTAAAATAATGGTAAAGGATAGTTTTAACCCTTGGCAACACTTTTAATTTTCGTCAAATTTTTTTGAAAAACACCACTGGTGTGATGTGGCACTATTACACTGTATCACTGGAAATGGACAACTAGGAAAATTCACAGTGGTGCGACATGGTGCAATCGTGATGTGGCACTATTACACTGTATCACTGGAAATGGACAACTAGGAAAATTCACAGTGGTGCGACATGGTGCAATCGTGTTGCAACCTTGTTTGCGACTTAGAATCTAACCGTGACGCGGTGGTATCTCGTGGGTTCATTGAAAATTGACAATTCTAAACTAAGCCTATGGAGCAATACACCAACATTGCATAGGCTTACTAGTTTTTGAAAATTGTTAACTAGACTAGCTCCACGATGTGCTAAGGGTCAAAATGATGTTTTTTAACAACTGAAACTTAAAATTGCCATAACTTCTTATCCGGTAATCGGATTTGGGAAAATTTTATATCGTTGGAAAGCTAATTCAACTTCCTATGCAATGCAAAGATCTAAACTAAAAATAATGAGTTTTTTGAAAATTTTGTGTATGAATACTCATGTATTGGGACTTAGATTATGGTAAGGAAATGGGTGTATTACATTAATATAGAATTTTGGCTTAGGTTTTGAGTTGAAACCTTGGAATGGTGATTTGGAAGTTATGATTCATTTTGAGAATGAATTCCTACCTTTCTTTAGGTTTATTTTAGGTATTTGAGATCTAGCGATTCAACCTTAGTGTTGATATATTCGTTTGGAGTGTGGAGCTTAAGTGCAGCCATAATTTTAGATTTTTCTAAGATTAAATTTTATCTATGTGCTAGTTTATCCTACTCCATGGTTTCCTCTTTGGTCTGCTCAACTTTGAATGGATTATAGTGTATAGGTGTTCAGATGATATCCCATGAAACCGATATTTGTTCCTTTAACTATGACGTTGGGTCTTCAATTTTCTTTAAGATGCTCCGATGATATACTCAATGGTAGTAGTATAATTAATTTGGATTCATCTTTGATACATTTTTTATTAATTAACATCCTGGAATGGATCATTCAGTGGTAAGTAGTTGTGCCTTGGACTCCTGGAATTTATTTTTAAGGATTATTTAGACCAGTTGCAGCATCGGCTTAGATTGCAACCCTTAATTATCTATGTTATGAGACCAGGTATCTAAGTAGGTGCTTATCTTCATAATTTTGTATGGACTTTTAACAGATCAGTTTTGGTTCTTTGAGTTTTCTGTGATAAGATTGCACGGATAGGACTTGGGTGATTTTTCTCCAAGTTTGGGGTGGATAGTAGGTGTGGAATGGTAAAGGAATATTATATTTAGATAGGTGTTAGATGTATGACTCATGCCTTGGATAGGCCTTTATTGGATTGTACGGGTATCAGGATAGTGCAAGTAAGTCCTAGTTTTGATTTATATTAATTATCTTTTTTCTATCTGATTGGAGACTAGTTGGTGGAGGAGGTTGAGTTTTGGCTATTTGATAGTAAATAAAAAGAGCCGGTTTAAAAATAGATACTAGTGTAAAATCCATTGAAAGTCTTCTCTCCTCTTAGAGGTTATCTAGGAAGTCATGCCCAGAGCACGTGCGCTCGTACGTCAACCTTTTGAGCTTTTGAGATCTTTGTATCCATTGACATTTATGGACAAAAGTCCATTTAGTAGTGGATATTATAATGACCCTCTAGTTCAATTCCAGGATTTGCATGAATTTCTAGCATTTTGAGCTTTCACAAAGGGGCTACAGGTTATTTGTGACTTGTCAGAACTGTCGGCTCGATGATCAGACAAATCTTTTAGATTTTAGGCTCATTTTCCCTATTTGGAGCTTTTTCTGTTTAGGTTTTGGTTACTAGCCAAAACTCCTAGTAGATGGCCTCAGATGTGAATTTGAATAGCACTATCAACTCTATAATGTCGATTTTAGGCTAGGTGGACTCTTGGTTTGGGTCCCATGGCACCTAGGCTAATTTCAAACTGCTTGTCAAAAAGTTAAGAAATTGGTAATTGGGTGTGGGAAACATATTTTGTTGAAAAGACCTCAAATGGAAATTTTGACTAGCGATTAAGTCTAGGATATCGAAATTGGTATGGTGACATAGTTTATTTGTTCATATGGAATTACAGATGAATCCTGAGGGGTGGGCGAAGAGTCCAAGTCTCCGCTCTGATATGGTGCACCCATGATCGTGGGCATTAGATTGTGATCACGATCTAGAAGAACCATTAAGTTTCTCAATTTTGACAGTTCAGGTCGCGAATGCAACTCCATTGCAAGTCGGCCAGAACCATGATCGCAGAGGTGAATATCGTAATTATGACTTTAGACTGTGAGGATCTATATCGCGATAACAACTAGTGAGCACCTGGTATGGTATAAATACCTATTTTTAGCTCATATTTGCCATTTTCTCATCTATTTCAAAGAGAACTAAACCTTTGAAGTTGAGAGATCTTGGGATTGAAGCTTGTAGATGATTTAGGGAGCTTGGTTATCAGTTATTTCACAATTTCCCTTCAAATTTATAGTAAGATTGCTTTGATTTCTTGATAAAGTCTTAGAGATTAGGGCTTTGCATTCTTAAAATTTAAGGGTTTATTCAATACCCGATATGTTATCCATTTGTGCTAAACTTTTGAAAATAATTTTCTTAGCCTTCGAGAGACCTCATGATTGGTACAATTTTTGATTTCATTTATCATCCCCAAGGGCCCATTCTTGACCCAAAATTTGACCCAACCCATTATATTGCATTATGGGTCTCATTTAACTCCAAAATACATCTATATTATGCTTTTGATAGCATAGAGACATTTTGGGATCTTGGAGTGAATACAAACATTTGGTGAACTATTAAAGGATTTGTGGTTCTACATTGAGCTAGGCTTCTATCTACTCTTCTTCATAATATGATGTGTTTTATATATTGTATGTGAATGTGAATTTTAAGATTGATTAATAGCTAGGACATTGTGACTTATTGTTGATTATTTAAGTTTAGGGATAAGATGGGTTAATTGACCCATATGGTGAAATACTTACAATACTCCTATGAACCTATTACATTCTTCTTTGTTAGATATGGTATTCATAGTACGATTATGGTATTATGATAGATTTGGGATGTCTCTTAAGGGTTGAAAATGTGATTACTATGAATATCTTTATGTGGACTATTTAGTGACCTTGAAACCATAATTCATGTGGAGTTGACTTAATTGCTCATGTTCAATTCCCATCTTAGGTATAATTATGGCCTATGTAACTTCTAGAAATCAATATATACACCTTAGCATAGTCTGAGGTAGAAATTCCCTGAATATGGAATTTGAGGATTAGAAGTAGGTTCTCCGGTACACTTTAGGCCAAGATTTATGATAGCCCTTATGGACATAGTTACGCATGCTAAACATAGTTGAGACTATTAATCCTGTAGTATAAGGTTACTTAGCAATGTAGTGAATGATGATGGTTCTCCTGGATGATGATTAATGTCTTATAGCTATGATGTGGATTTCAGATTGGATTTATGATTTGTTGTATCGATATGCTTAGTAATATAGTCATAGATGTAGTTGTAATATATGGCCTATAGATATAAGATGCCTTATAGATATGATATTCCTCATAGTTATGATATATGGCCTATAGATATAACATGCCTTATAGATATGATATAGCTTATAGATATAATGAGTCCTATAAATGTAATATGCCTTATAGAGATAATGTGGCATATAGATGTAATATGACTTATAGATATAATATGACCTATAGACGTGACATGCCACATAAATATGATTTATAGACTATCGATATAATATGCCTCATAGATATGCTATGTCTTATAGATATGTGATAGATTATGCCTATGATTATTGATATGGATTTTGGATATGTATAGGGACTAAGGCTGTGATGATGATGCTGTAGTTATTCTAGACACATTATTTGTCCCAAGGTTGTGTTATGATATCGGTTGGGCATCTGCGAAGTGCTTACCTTTGTAATAGATGTAGTCATAGTTTATAGATCTATTGATGCTTTTGGTTCCATTATTTGAATACTGGTGATAGCATGCATAGATTCGGTACTTTCATGATCATTAAATTGGTAAATGATACAATTCCAATTAAAATATAATTTTATTACTATTTTTATTAAATAGGGGTTAAATCCCATTTTTCACCTTAAAAATAAATTTCTTCATAACAATAATTGCATCATCTTAACAAATAACCTATGTTTAAAGAAATTGGAAATGATGTTTTGAATATTTAACCAAGACAAATTTTGGTGTATGATTCTAATACTACTATTTACACTAGTCGTGAGACATTCCGACCCTTTCTACACTTTAATAATAATTTAGTCCTAAAGATTACCCTGGGCATTAGATTTATAGATTTATACTTTTTTAGCCATGGCTTAAGTTCATGCACCTATTATATAACTATATACACATTACTCCGATATGGGAAAACTGTGGATGATGGTATTGCTGATATGCATTTTGGCCAAAACCCGCTGATATGTTATAGTGTTGATGATATATATATGTGTATTGATGATATGGATATTAGGTCAAACCTGATGATTTATGATGATTATGATTATGATGATTATAATTATGATGATATCCTTGTATGCTCGACAAGGCGGAGTATGATTATGATAATATGCTTATGTACCCGTCAAGGCCATAGGATGATTATGATAAAATGCTTATATACCTGGAAAGGCCGGAGGATCATATGATTATATATTTATATACACGACAAGGTCACAGGATGATTATGATGATGATTATAATATTGATAAAACTTATAAGTTTGAGTTCATATATACATTATGATACTTAAATTGGATTGTGGATTCTTTTGCATTCATCTTTGCATGCGTATTGCCTATCACCAGTATGTGCCTATATTTACTGTATGGGTATGGGCGATGAGTATGGTTTGTGATGTGCTGCATATTGATTGAACCTTCTGAGTCTAAGGTGGTGGGGGTTTGTGTAAGGCTAGGTTACATATTATTTGTTTAGACTTGTTGGTTACTCACATTGTCATTGCTATTGTTATTATTGTAGATATGATCATTGTTATGGATAGTTTTTGGTAGCTTGTTAATGATCCGGTATGGAGATTCGTGGTATGATTCTAACTCTTTCATTTTTTGCTTATGTTTTTATTCATGGTTAACTCACGATTAGCTGTATGGATTAGAAACTCTGAGTATACTAGCATTAGTTCTTGCTATATTTATGAGGCCTAAAGATGCTAGTCTAATAACTTAAGTGCTGGTATTAATGTAGTATTAGGGTGTTCTTGTTTGGATTGCATGCTTCATCCATACTCGATTTAGTTAGAGGCCATGTGATTGTTGATGTTGAGTTTTAGTCATTTGGAAGGTGAAGAAAGGAGGTTGGTTAAAAAAAGGTTACCTGTGGCAAAATCCTTTTGAAGAATTGTTTCTTCTTAGAGATTACTTGGGAAATCCTTCTTGGAGCATGTGAGCCCAGTACCTCATCCCTTTGAGCTTTAAAGATCTTTGTAGCCATTGACGTTGCAGACCCTATTTGTCATACCATTATGTTGAGCCTCCCCACAGTGGCTACAAGTTATTTATGTCTTGTCGAAACTATCAGTTAAATTAACAAATAGTTCATTTTGATCTTAGGTACATATCCCTATTTTTAAGCTTTTGATGTTAAGGAATGAGACATCTCAGATCAAAACTCCTAGTAGATGACCTCGGATGAGAATTCTAATGATTCCATCAGATCCAGAACATTGATTTTAGACTAAGGAGACCCTTGGCTCAGGCCTTGAAGCATCTTGACTTATTTTGGGCTATTAGGTGGATTATATGATAAATGGAACAATTGGTGTGGACACCACATTTAGTCGAAAAGATCACCAATGAAAGTTTTGTCAGTTTCATTAAGTTTGGAATGTTGAATTTGTCGTGGTGGCATAGTTCATTTGCGTAGGGGTTCCAGAAAAATCTCAAGCACCCAGTCAAAGTCCATTTTAGGCTTAGTAAAATCTCGAGCCTAATATTTGGTTCAGATGCTTTAGTCGCCATGGAGCCACTTTAGCTTCAATATTCTCTTTAGCCACCTTAGCCACTAGGCTGACATCCCCTTTAGCAGTCAAGGACCGCTTAAGCAGATATTACCTTACCGAACAAGTGACCGCATTAACGATGCTTGCATCCCAATTGCATGACCACTTTAGCAGACTTGTGCTACTTATGCGATATCTGCTAAATCAGACAAGTATCTGCATGACTGCTTTAGCAGACTTATGCTACTTATGCGATATCTGCTAAAGCAAATAATTATCCACTTTAACAACACCTAACAGTTGTTAAATCCCATTCTTTACCCAATTTTCCATCATTTTCTCCTCTATTTTACACCTTTTTAGAGCTTAAAGAGAGGAAAAAATGGGAATAAATCCATTGAAGCTACGGTAAGCTAGCCTAACACTCCTTGGTTATTTTACAATATTTTTTCCATTAATTTCCATCGTATTTCATTCCAAATTCTTACAAATTAGTACTTGAAACCCTTAGACCTAAAGGGATAATATAGGCTGTGATTTATGCACCAATTGTTCTCAGCTTTTGAGCACCCATTCCTTGTCCTTTGAGGAACTTCATGATGAATTTAATTTTTTATTCTATTTAAGAGCTCAGAGAGCCATTTTTGACCAGAATTATGACCCAACCCTTTATGTAGTACTATAGGTCTCATTTTATTCCCAATGACATGTGGATTACGATTTTGATATTATGGTGCCATTTTGGGATCGTGGAGCAAAGAAAGACAATTTATGGATGATTTAAGCGCTTGCGATTCGACATCGAGGTAGGCTTTAGTCAACTCTTTATCATGAGATAGTGTAAGATATATATTGCCTGATAAGTACGGATGTTAGGATATGATTATTGGTAGAATGCATTGACTTTGCCCAAATTGAGAGTTTGGATAGAAAGAGTTATCAACTCTGAAGTTAAAATACTTGTTTTGCCTATAGGACCCTATTGACCGAGTTTACTAGCATGTTAGAAAAATTTTATGCTAAGAAACATTTAGTATTAGATTTACTACTTCACTTGGTGGATTATCATGGTTTCCTGGATTATGCTATTATTGTTATGCCATTTGTATATTTTTGGGCTCGAGGCCATGATTACGATACTTGTTCGACTATGGATGAGTGATCTATCCTTCTAAAGGACATGGTTTATTCTATGGATATTTAGATTCTGATGAAATTATTGTTTGGATACTTTTAATGGAATACGTAGAGTGTGATACACTCATTGTTACCTAGTGGTATCATTCTAACTAAAAGTATAGTTTAACTACTATTTCCCTAAAAAGGGATTTATTCTTATTTTCACTTTTAAAATGAGTTGTTTCATAAAATGAATTTTACCACCTTAATGGATGATTTATGATCTTTTGAAACTAAAAATGATATTTTAGAAATAAGACCAAGATACAATTTTGTCCATTGTTTTACCACTACTAGTTACTTCACTTGAGAAAGATTCCAACCCTTTCTACACTTTTATGATGATATTGTCCCAAAGTTGACCTTGGGCTAAAAATTTATAGGCTTACACTATTTTAGCTATAGTTCGATTATGTACAGTTATTATCTATACATCTCTCAAGTACTGGAAGGAAAAGATTAATGATGGTGATTATCATAGAAAATCTTGGATAGGGTCCAGGTCAGTGTAAACGGGTAATATCAATCCCTCTAGGGGCCACTTAATCTATGAGACATCATGCCAGAAAAAATAGGTTGTCATGGGTCCTTGAGATGTACTACGAAGGAATGAATTCGGGTCTTGTGTATATCCTCCAAGGGATCAAGCTACACACTTTCAAAGAATTGGTGACACGAGCTCAGGACATAGAGTTAAGTATTGCATGCCACAGAAAGACATCTCCTATTTTCAATCTGAGGGAGGAAGCTAAAAGAATTCAATGAACAATATAAATTCCAAACCTTTGCGAGCCGCTGAGTTGGAGGAAGTGTATACAAGTCATACTATGGAACTTGGATTGGTGATGGTATTATGGAGTTACCTGAATTCATTCATGCATGTGAATTTCCTATCACTAGCATGTGTTTGATCCCTATATATATCAACCTTACGGGGGTTTCATAGGTATAGGTTATGATTAATTCTTCTGCGTGTTGTGTGCTTATTAAACTTTTCGATTTATGAGGCCCAGTTAAGGTATAGTTTGTCTGAACTAGCCGATTACTGTACTTTTGTTAGTATGGTTAGTTTATGGCTGGTTGATTATGGACCAATACTGAAGTTGGAGGTATGATTCTGATTCCTTTATCTTTTTTATGGTTATTATTTTATGTATAATTATCTCATGGTTAAACATTGTTACTATAAGTCCGTGCTATGCTAGTATTAGGTTTCCTACTTTGATAGGATTTTGTGGTAGTGTTAGGTTGGCTATCTTATGTTGTTACCTTAGAGTTATTCCTGTATACCTATATATATGTATATATATGTATTTGGCTGTAGTATTTCCATATATCCCTATCTTCCTTTGCTTATTAATATTCTATACCTATTCTTTGGCCTTGTATACTACAATATCTCCGATTTCTACTTTTTATTCATGTATTGGCTAGCAGTACACGATATAGTTCCTTAGTTCCTAAGTACAACTAAAATAGGTTCGTTCATATTTTGTTGCAATTTAGATTCCCGCTTGCATGTTATCTATATTTTTATAGTCATTGTAGAAAAGTCGTCCATTACCTACTGAATACCACATGTTTGGTACTCATACCACACTTCTGCAGCCTGTAGATCATAGTATAGGTTCTCTACATTGTTATACACATCGTGCAGAGCAGCTATGGACAACAGATTTATAATGAGTTCCTGACGTTCGGAGTATTAATATTTTACCTTTAATGGATTCGGTTGATCTCTATGTTCTATTTAGAGATGGGTTGCACCTTTATATTCATTTAGTATTTCAGTTTGTATCCTTATTATATGAGAAGGACTTGTACTGATTCCACCAGATTTTTGGATTGTCTTATATGTATTAGTCTTTTATCATATTTATTCCACTATATTCATTCATTTTTCTTGGTAGTCCATTACTAGCAGTTCCAGACTATGGATTGACTTACCTACTGGTGG